>NW_024539687.1:0-85568 GCF_016647785.1 Suillus fuscotomentosus | reverse complement strand
CCGCCTCGGGCACAAGGCCTGTATATAAGTGAGTATGATGGCCAGCGCGTATGGCTGTAAAATCGCCTACTCGAAGATCAGCACCACCATAGCCCTTGGTGACTTTGCAAGTCCCTTGATATTCTCAGTACCTTCTCCATCCTTCCAGCCCTCCCAGTCCTTGTCATGATCGTCAATATACGTTCACGAGCCTCGAGAGATGGAAGAGGAAAATAAAATTCTCTGTCAAATCGACCAGGTCTTCGTAAAGCAGGGTCAATGGCATCTGGGCGGTTGGTGGCGCCTATGACAATCACCTGGCCACGTCCGTCCATACCGTCCATCAACGCGAGAAGCGTTGAAACAATCGAAGCGTGAATCTGGTCCTGCTTCGATGACCGGACGGGTGCTAATCCATCAATTTCATCAAAGAAGATGATACTCGGTTGGCAATTGCGTGCTTCCTCGAACAGAAGTCGAAGTTGGCGTTCAGCCTCACCGACCCATTTTGACAGGCAGTCGGCACCCTTGCGCATGAAGAAGGCTGGCAGATCATGAGAAGTGATGTCCTGACGAAAAGACTGTAACTTACAAACTCCCTTGCCATTAGCGCGACAGCTCGCGGCCAGAGCACGGGCGAGAAGGGTTTTTCCTGTACCAGGAGGACCGTGGAATAGCACTCCACGAGGAGGCGTTAGATTAAATCGTTGGAAGACTTCTGGGTACAATAGTGGAAGGAGCGTCATTTCCTTCAGAGAATGTATGTCTGTAGACAGAGGTCAAGAAAGTATGGCAACGAAATGGAAGAACACGCACGATCATCTAAGCCACCAACTTCATCGAAAGTGACATTGGTGTTGACTCCCAATGGGTCTGCATCAGCCAATGCTGCGAACAGATAAGCTGGAGATGATTTTCAAGCTACAACGGCAATCACCTGCATCGCCAATTTTACCCAGGTTTGAAGGGGTGCCAGCCGCGGCAGCAAGGTCGCCTGGTAGTAAACCAGCACCACCCGCCGAAACAGGGCCTCCGGCACCAAAAACACCGGCACCTCCAAATGGTTTACGGGGTGTTCGAGCTGGGAAGTCGGAATCCTGGCATGAACGTGCGTCAGCTGAGTGCTACATTTGGCAAACAGGTATGGTGACGCACCGAGTCATCGGCTGGGGCCATGCCCATCCATCTGCTCAGTTCAGCACCAGAGGCACTCCACCCTGGTCCACGCCTTCGATTGCCGCCACCTCGCCCGCCCGCCGGACGCGGTTTGGCTTGTTTCATCTCCTCCAGCGCTGGTGGGATAGCATAATTGATTGGGACACGTTGTCGTAGTAGATACGGTCGGTTGTTGTCCTGCATATCCTCATGTCCGACCTCGCCATCCAAATCCACCTCGCCTTCGGCATCGAGGTCGATGTCTGAGGATGTGCGTGGTGCGTCATCGAGAGAGCCATCTGCATCCGCCGAGCCATCCGATGGCTCGTCGATATAGCCATCATCCATTTCAGCAGCAGCTTTACTTTGAGCACGCGTTAATCTCTTGGCAGGGTTGTTATTAGGCTCATAACGCTTGGGTTGACGAGTGACGCGTCCACTAGAGGTTGTAGGAGGAGGAGGGGGATTCTTGTTCCTATTGCGAAGGACACGACGGCTGCTTGTCGTGTCGTCATTAATGGAACTACGTTTACTGGAAGAGCGCGTTTTTCGACGTGGCTGATCATCATCTTCATCATCACCGTCCATCGCGTCAATATGGGAATTGACAAGTTCGACATCTTCATCATCTCGAAATATCTTGTTGAGCTCGTCATCGCTCGACTCGCGATACTGGGCTAGCTTGACTGTACGACCTCTCTGGGACTTGACGAAGGTAGCAGGGGGAGGAGACTCTGGTGATTCCGCAGATACTGGTGGGTGGTCGTCCTCATCCATCACAGACTTTTCACTTTCGAAGTACTCTGAACTGGATTGGGAGAATGTGCGGTTTCTGCTTGAACGACGCGGACCATCGATACCTTGAGTCATTTGGGTTGGCGGCGGCGGGGGTGGTGGTAGCTTAATAGTTGGAGGGATCTTAAGTTTGATCTTCAATGGCAGTTTCTCTTCGTTGGACGATGGCAAGGGGAGCGGTTCAGATGATTCTGCTGAATGAAAGTCCTGCTGAGGAAGTGGTGAATCGGGATCTTGCATAGACCAAAGTCACAGCGCAAAATCGCGAAAAAGAGCGCAATAGGAGTGCGCAAGAGGGACTTTACGTCTAAGATGACTCGCTGATTATTTCTTGAGTGATTTTTAGATGAAAAATGGATGAAACAAGCAAGGACGTTGGCAGAAGCACTGACACCACCTTTGTTTGCAGGTGGCTATTGCCTGCTATTGATTGTTTGGCTTTGTTTGTATTTGATGGCGCGTGGTGACCATGTTGCTCCGAAGTTGGTGTCCTCCCATTTCCCCCTCCCCTTCAACTAGCCAATCCTCTCCAAACGACCAAGTTTCTCTACTTGAAAACCATGGATTCTGTTCTATCTTGGTAGTCTCAGAGATCCACGCAGAAATCCACGAAATCTGAGCAGAAAAAAAGGAAAAAATAAGGGCAGATGAGGACTTTTAGTTGAAGTGGTTGAGAAGACGTGGTGGAAGTTCCAAGGGAAGAAGTGCTCAGATTTCGTCGTCGTTAATGTTGCTGCATCCACTTGAAACTTGCTGAAGGCTCATGACGTAAACGCATCCCGTGACCTTGTCACACCTGTGACCGGACTTACCTTTCATGCTGATCAAAGCAACCCAAAAAAGGAGCACGTATTCGTTTCCACTGTCATTGTCAAGCAGGCCCTTCGAGGCGAGTTTACGGCAGCAAGCTAACCCATGATATTTAAAGCGCTGGTCCGCAGAAGTGCCTTCTAGTCAATTTCTCCCATATCTCTATCTCTGTCACGTATTCACGACCTGTACGACTTCCGTTTTTTTTAACTTAATGAATCACACCTTTGCATACCCTGAAGATCAAGCTTCGTTATCTGAGCGAGCAACCACTCAGCACGCGCTGTCATCTAATACCCGAGCCGAGTCATTCCCATCTCATGGTGCGCCTTTGTCCTTTCAACCGATCCAGAGTCCTCTTTTATCCGAAATTCTAGTCGCAAGATCTAGTAGTGATTCAGAGCTTACTAGCTCAGACAAGCTATCCGCACTCCCCGACTCTCCTTTGTCGCGTCCTCGTGTCTTAAGCAGTATGGAACGTCAGGCCATTCAAACCTCACAATCGGCTCCTTCCTTGGAGGGCTTCACGCGTCATCCTAATACTTCCACGCCTGACATGTCCAGGGCAACCGCCTCAGAAGGTGCCCTCAGCAAGGGTAGTCCATTTCAACGCGTCTCTTTCGAGAGCGGCCCTTCTCGCATACCACCTTCTCCCAGCAATATGTCTCGTCCAGGGAGTAATGTACACCATCCCTTACTTCGCGACGGCGGCGCTCCGCCCTCAAGGTCGCCGCTTATCGAATCAACACTATCTCGGTTTCGCCGCCCAAGCGACCCCCCTCGGCCATCCCCAGCCATGCGCGCAGAGGCTCAAACACCCAGGAAGGGTAGCTACGAATCTCCTTCCGCGTCACACTCTCGAGCTGCATCTCCCATGCGTATATTTGCATGGCCTGCCTTTCGTCGTAGGGAAACACGTGAAGAGCCATTTGTCCCTCAGAACCCCTTCCAAAGGCGAAACCCGTTGCGCAGATTTTCTATTGGTAGCCCTGATCGCAACAACGATGAAAGCTTTGATCCCAACTGCGAGGACGCGCTCAAGCAATGTCTACCCCATCCAGTAACATGTATCCCCTTAAAGGCTTCGCGGAAATTTCTCCGCTCCTCTCGTGACTTTTTGATGGATACTCTCCCCCGA
This sequence comes from Suillus fuscotomentosus, assembly GCF_016647785.1. Classification (NCBI taxonomy): domain Eukaryota; kingdom Fungi; phylum Basidiomycota; class Agaricomycetes; order Boletales; family Suillaceae; genus Suillus; species Suillus fuscotomentosus. Next base: position 81,691 of record NW_024539687.1, on the reverse strand, counting down.
CAAATATACCTGCACTTACTGCTTCGCCTTCCCTCTCTTTATTTTTCACGCATCGCTCGTATTTATCAAGATGCAGAGCTCAGTCGCCCAGATATTGAACGATTGATTGAAGCCTGTGCCTCCCAAGTGCCGAACCCCACCTCCAGCCCCATACCGCCAGGGGCTCACTACCACCCACAGCCTGCTCTTCCTTTAGCAGATGAATGGACCGTCGCAAACGTCTCCCCAGCTCTCATCAGATTCAAGCATTCCTGGGAGGCGTTCATTGACTCCCTACTCCGAGAGTGGAAGACCCTAAACCTGGTCTCCGCTTTACTGCTTTCGTAAGTTACTCCTGTTGTTTCGCGTTTGGAAGTTGTTAAATGCTCCACCCGCAGTGCCATATTATCCATGTTTCAGAATACTATGATGGCTCAGGATCCTGTGATCCGCACAGCAGCGCTACTTTCGCTGACATCTGCATTGATGAGCCTATTTTTCGGCTGTATCTACATTGTCCGCTTTGGCACCATGAGAAGTATGTACAAAGCTACCCGTTGGGCTGAGGTACGTGGCGCATGACACTGCCGTTTCTTCACGCACGCTCACGGCAACTCCACAGGAAGCACGTAAAACAACAACATTCATTTGGTGGAATGTGTGGGTACTATTAGCAATGCCTGCTGTATGGCTTGCCTGGTTTGTCCTTCCCGTTCCTATCACGCTCTCACACTCACCTGTGCCTGATAGGTCTATGTGTTTCTTCATAGCCGCTATTCTCTCCTTTGTGTGGCGCTCTGATTCCTCAACAGACAATACCAGCCCCGCACCGCTCTCCCCAACCGCCGTATTGGGCCCGCGCATCGCTATCACAGCACTATTCATAGTCGGGCTGATCGACTTTGTGCTGATCGTCAACACACTGCATAACTACGGACGCACGCGGGATGTAGAAGCTGAAATGCGGTTACTGGGCACGGGTGAATCGACGCAAGCACATCGGGCTTCTGCTGACCGTGAGCGGGAGGACCGAGGCAGACGGGCAGGACATCTGTCAAGAGGGAGAGCGCGCTTCGCGGGAGAGGGGCGTGGGCGTCCCGACGGAGATCGCCCGTCTGAAGGTGGCGTGCTGTCAGCTGTCACGGGTCTTGGTCTTACAAACCTTGATGGCGTGCTAAATTCTAGTCCCCGTAGCTCCAACGAATTGTCACGGGAGAAGGAGAAGGACAAGACTGTGGTGATGGTGGCTACCAATAGCTGAATGACATTGTGTGCTTGTTTTAGGCTCTCATAATGACACCTCCGCTCTTTTATCGTGATCCTTCCGCAGGGAGTTATGCGGTATAGACGTTGTATTACTATTGACCTACTCGTTCACATTCTTTTGTGCCTTACGTGTAAGTAGGTAAATTGTAAAGGAAGATCATTCAAATTATTATTGGATTGTCTAGTCAGGCACGTCGGAAACAAGTTACACCAGAAAGAAGTGATACACCAAATCCGATATCAAGTCAGGTAAGCTACAAACGGCAAAACAGTCAATCAAAACCAAAGCAGTATCAGAGACAATAAGGTGTATGGGAAAGCGTATGCAATAGCGAGGCAGTGCCAAAAATTTGTCTGATAAAGATCAGCCAACATGCATTTCATACGGCGTCTAGTGTGATAAAAAAAAGCACAGCACTCGTGATGGTTTAAAGTACAAAGCAGTGACACGTTCGGACAGCTTCTGAAGCTAACCATAGCATGAGCGTCAATGCGCAGACAAAAGATACTACTCACGCTACAATCATCTGCGCGAACCTGATCTGCCGTTATAATTCGGCGGAGAAGGTTGGAAATTGGGAGGCTGACCTCCCGTGTGTTTCGGCCGGAAGGGATAATCAAAGGGCGTATAGGCCTTGGTGAGAAGCTCCGCTACGCCACATCCAACAAGATGAGTGGCGAGATCAAGGCCGGGTGGGAGAATTTCACTACAGTGCGGGCAATTAAGCACTGTTTGGCCAGATGATTGCATTGCACCGACAGGGGGAGGGATATATCTCGTCGGTGGAGGTGGCAGCGTGCCCCCGCCACTGGACGAGGGAAGCGAGGAAGACGTGTAGTGCGAAGTGGCCTGAGATTGTCCACGTTTGTTGGCAAGATTGGAGTTTGCAGCGGGAGTAAAGTATGACATGATTGTCGAGGATAGAGGCTGAAGAAAATTGACAGATGAAAGGGATTTTATACGGAAGATACACAGCTGTGGTCAAGGATAAGCTTTGTTTTGACAATGCGGGATCTTGAGATCAGACTGCGGTGTCCAAGGATACCTACAAATACGAGGCTGCCAAGCTACAGAACAAAGTGGATAGGGAAACGCCACAATGCAACATACCAATAACATGAAGAGAACAGGTAAACTGATCTTAACCCCGGTGGGAGGACAGAACTCAACTTTATTCAAATTTGGACGTTGGAAGGGAGTATGTCAGCGATCCATCTCACTTCCACGATCGACTCACTTCGATTAACAGATAACCGAGGGTCCTATTATATATGAACGTGCCGTTATGTCTCATCGTTTGAGGATAAACCTCACCTTGTATGCCTGTACCCGTAATAGTTTGGCGAGATGAGTTGTCGGAATGGGCTATTGTGATGTCTGATCACCCGCAGGTCCGAAATAGGTCAGCGATGGGAGCATAATTGCCGACGCATTCTAAAATTCTAAGAATCACGGACAATCGGGCTCGCCCACTGGCGGAAGAAGCATGGCTAACGACCCCAAAAGTATAATAAAGGGGATTCTTTTCGAAAAACGGGTGACTCGATTTGAATCATTTCCGTGGAACTAGTGTTACTAGCGCCGCTGGCCTTAGAACGTTAGTGGATGTCTCTTGCCATGGGCGTAAATGTAGAAATCGGAATTTGGAAATAACGACCTTTCAGGCAAGAGTAATGGTATTGATGGTTGTGGCAGCGCTGACTACTGAACAAGTGATGATTGATCAACCAAGATGGGTTCCTCGGTCGAAGGGTAGTCGGGTATGCCGATGAAGTGTCGGCCCCATCCTAGTACACCCTTTGCTCATCATCTATGACAACTTGAACTTCCCTGTGGTAACCTTGTGGCCGCAGATCCTCGTGTGCTTATTGGAAATGTCTTGGAAAATAAATGCTGTATCCGATGGCAGGCGAAAGGGCATGAAGAGGTTGAAAATATTAAGGTTGCGGGGGTTCGTTCATATGATTCGCCGATGCTCATGAATGATCTCGGGATCAACTCGGGATGATCATTAGACTGTTGGACGAACCTCCGGCAAGGGCCGACGGCACTTTGCGTAGCTACCGAAACTTGACAGCCTAGTTCGCTTAGAGATTGCTTCTCGTTCTCCTCCCAGGATTCGTCGGGTGATTCGAACTTGGTCCCTACGATCAGGGCCAAGCAAGGCCGGTCTACTGTAACCCCTCCACCGATCTAGCTGATTGCCGTCAAGCCTCGTTACATTTAATCACACCATTGCTATCGAATAGCCTGCGTGTAATTCAGAACTCTCTTCTACATCGTATCTTCGAATTACCTAGGACCTCGTGAGCCTGTCGCCGATCGCCAATATTATTCCCCGCTTTCACACCTTCATAATGTGTCGTCGAACAAGTTATCGGCAGTTGCATTCAAGTCCATTTTCACCGATCTATTTTTGTCCAACAAACGTGTCACGAGCCACGATATTGTGTGGCCGGGCGTTCTTATAGAAAATACTCCCAATCCTGAGGACGTCGATCTGCGTGATAAAACCCGACCTGTGATCATGGACCTTATCTCCCATTGTGGACAGCAGACAAGATTTATATTACAGACTGCGTTCCGACTCCCGAAGGTCATCCTTAGGTCGCCAGTACTAGACATACCCTCATGGCCCATCATACGGTAAACTGGTGAGTTCTTGCTGGGGATTATGCTGCTTTTACATAGTCATATATCACTTTATATTCCATTGTGACGAAAACCTTTCCTATATATTACGATATATAACGATATATGACAATCTCTTCTTCTCACAGGTTTTCTGGCGGCCCATATCAGGATTTAACTTGGAAGCCGAGGTATTTAATTATCGTCCTCTGAAAAAACAAGTCAATACACACCCAACACTATGCCTCTCCCTTCATCTGACGAGGAGAAACATCAGTCGTCTGTCGCAGAAAACACTGATCATCACCACCATGAGCAGTTCAAACAACAATTTGGATTCGATCCGGCAGATATCGCTGCTCATACTCCCTCACTGCGTGGTCATAAGCTAACAGCTGCAGTGACATTTGTAGCAGGAACTGGGTTCACACTCTTTGGGTGCGTTGGGAAGTAACTATAATCAACAATTCTCATCATTTTGCGATTCAGATATGATCAAGGTGTCATGTCGTCACTGCTTACGGGTAATCAGGTATATCAAACCTCGCATGGAAATGATCATATCTCATTGTACCAGTTTGAGGGTTCCTTCCCTGAAGTCATAGTGGAGCCCAGTCACCCCAATCACGCCACTCTTCAGAGCTTCATAATTGCCATTTACGTATGTTGCCACCCTTTTGACTTCATCTTTGATGCTCATAACGTGCAGGAAGTAGGCTGTCTCTTTGGCGCCCTGTCCAATCTTTGGGTGGGAGATAAGCTCGGTCGTCGAAAGACGATTGTTGTAGGAGGTAGTATAATGATAGTTGGTAGCCGAGCTGTTTGTGACCCGTTTAGAGCATCGGCTGAATTCCCTACAGGGGCAATTCTGCAAACTACTGCGTTTTCTTTTGCGCAATTGATTTTTGCTCGTATCTTTACAGGCTATGGAAACGGTCTGATAGTCAGTGTTGTGCCTCCTCATGTTCAAAGTCCTACTGAAAAAAAGTTTGTAGACATCGACAGTGCCCACATATCATGCGGAACTCTCCCCTTCCGCAAAGAGGGGCCGAATGTACGTTATTAACAGCACTTCAATGAAAAGATACAGATTTTTCCTAGGATAATGATGGAGGGGACACTGATCGTGGTTGGAGTGACCATTGCGTGAGTGTGCTTTTTGCATCAATATTTTTGAAATTGACGACTGGCTTGCAGCTATGTGTGTGAATCGTTATTTTATTGGGTCATTTTTGTTGACAACATTCTTTAGTTGGTTGATTTGGCGCTGTATGTTTCAGTTCTATCTGCAGTTAAGCTCAGTCCAGCCAATGACAACGATCAAATCAGATTTTTCGTAAATTGGTCGTCTGCTCAGTGGAGAGTTCCGATAGCGCTGCAGTTGGTGTTCGAAATCATTATGGTGACATGCATCGGATTCGTGAGTTTGCTTTTCCGCAGACTGTGTACTAACTTATTCGATTTGGTACACTACGCAAGCTACCCGAGTCACCGAGGTGGTGAGTTTTCGTCGTCCTCCATGATTCTCGTGAAACTGATCAGAAACCCAGGTTGGTAAAGCGTGGTCGCAATGCAGAAGCGATGGCCGTTATATCCGCAATGGAAGATAAACCTCTCTCTGATCCAGAAGTCCAGCGCACTTACTACGGCATTCGTGAAGCCGTTGCTGTCGAAGCATCTAGTCAAGGTTCACTACGTGAACTCACTACCGGGGGCCCCAGCCAGAACTTTAGACGAACAGTCATTGCTGTGGTATATATGATGATGCAGCAGCTGACCGGCATCAATCTCGTTACCTTGTGGGTATCTCATTCCTCCGACTCGGATGCGATCTGTTGTAATCTAAAAATGCATTGTTGTCAACAGTTATGCTGTATGTCATGCGGCCACACGGTCTGCTGAGGCAATACTGAAATCACACAGACTATTGTGTTCCAGCGTCTTGGTCTCTCCGAGGTCAACGCCCGGATCACCTCTGTAGCTAACGGCGCAGAGTATATTCTTGCTTCTATTGCTGCTTATTATACTATAGATTATGTGGGCAGGCGTCACCTCATGCTATTTGGAGCTATTGGTCAATCCATCGTGATGCTGCTATTGGCTATCTTAGGATATATCAATAATACCCCCGCGCAGATCGTGAGCGTAGTCCTTATATTTGGCTTCAACACGTTCTTTGCTTTTGGCTGGCTTGGAGTAGCTTGGTTATACGTGAGTTACCAACGACTGCCTCGATCTTTTTCGCTGATCCGATCTTTTCATCTCTGATATTCCAGTGCGCTGAGATCGCTGGGCTCAGAACTCGAGCGCCGACAAATGCGCTAAGCACGGGTCTGTCAATCTCTTACGCCGAGACATGGAGACAAATCTACTCACCTTCTTTCCCAAGCGTCAAACTGGACTTTCAACTTCGTCGTGGTGATGGTCGTTGGCCCAGCTTTCAACAATATTTCCTGGCGAACCTACATTGTCTTCGCAGCCCTGAACGCGATCATCGTTCCAGTTGTTTACTTTTTCTTCCCCGAAACTGGTGGTCGGTCTTTAGAAGGTACGTTTTATCTTCGGTCTAAGAGTGAATCCTGACTAATTCCACCCTGGAAGACCTCGACGTTGTGTTTGCGTTGGCGTACATAACTGGCGAAGATCCTGTCAAGGTTTCGCTTCGGAAAGATGTCCCACTTGCTGGAACACGAGAGGCGGACGAGATTCTTGGAGTTAGCCCACGCCCTTCGGAAAAACCTCCCACGCCATTCTCTTCATCGGGAAAAGTCAGAAAACAGGTGTAGGTGCGATCGCTGCATTGAGACCTAACAGCAAGCTCCTCGCGATTCAATCATATTGGGATGCGAGCGAGCTTAACTTGCAGAATCGTGTGGTCGCAAATTGAATGAACTAGGCTAGGGGGAGAAGCAAGTACTTGCACTTTATTCAAGTTATGTATATTTGGTGGTCATCAATACAGGATATCTTCATCGAGACTGGACTAAGTGGTCAGCGCTTCAGCTTGAAGAAAGTATGCTCGGAAACCCAGTGCACACCGGGTCAAGTTTACGGGCACGTGACCAGTGGACCGAGCACTTGTGATATCATTAGTACCAACACAATTGCCAAAGTTTGAGCGCCACGAGATGGCCGGTCGGTTGAACCCCTCCCACTTCAAGTTAAGTACCAAACCTGCTGCGCATTTCATCTTCAGTCGCCGCTTGGATCGAATAGCATGTTCTTTCATATCATATCCCGATCTCTGAAAGATGCAATTCTGATAGAATATCTGATCGCTGACATTTTTGGATTCCTCATTTGTATCACAATGCTTGCCCCACACCTCTATGCCACTACACCAATACACTGCAACCTCACCCGTTACGGGGGTCATCAATCACAGCAGTACTGAGTCGCCAGGACACCGTTTGAGTCGGTGCACCCTTGGCTGTCTGCGACAAGTCTTGGGCACATTTGTCCACACGTAATCCAAGTGCATGACAAGCCATTCACGGTCTCTGAGCCGGGCATGGCTCGTGCGCCAAGCGGACCGATAGCCATTAATGTCAGGAGAATGGTTGACAAGAGGTCACACTTCATCTAGACCATTAGTGCCATAAGTTGGATCTACAGGTTGGTGACTGGACTCTTACCATCGAAAGTGAGAATTTACAAATAGTGCAATCAAGTTGGAGCGCGGGTCTGTTGTTCGTTCTATTGTGCGTCAGTTCTGTGCTCACGCGCTTTATAGCTGCTGCTCGTCAAAATATTGATCCCTAAATTCCAACTCAGGATTCATGCCAGCATCGTGGCAAGCATACAGATTATTCAGCCTCGGGTCCCTTGACAGCACGAGACGTTGGTTTGTTATGCTGCCAGTGTGCTCAAGGCTACATCTGCAACGACCGAGAAGCACCAAGTTCATAGTAATGACATTGCCTGAGTTGATGAGTACCTTAAATGTCCCTGCATTCTCTGCCCGACATTCAGCCAGCTACGTGTGGGGAGGATAAACGCTCAGTCCGAAAGGTTTTGTGTGAAAATTCATTTTGCCATCCTCCAATTGCCACGCACACAGCGGTCGCCGGTATAGCTGATCTCGTGAAGTCCTTTGGTTTCGCATACCATGATTTTGTGCGGGACGCCGATGCCACGAAGGGACTGAGCGAAGAGTTTACGCACGCCCAAAACCGTGTTTGTTCGACATGTACAGACACATAAGGTGATCAAGGACGTTGAAGAGCGCTCTGAAGGGTAAGGACTTGCGGTATGGTGATGAAGCATAATGAGGTGAACGCACCTAAGTTAGATATGGAAAAGGGAATAGGCAGTTCAGGGATTGTAAAAGATCCGCCGATCCAGAGAAGCCCTGCTTCCATGCTTTCAGTTTTAACTCCTCGGCCAAGTTGCTGCAGAAATGCAAAATAATCCTAGGTTGATCATCCGAACGCCTGCAGAAACAACAGCTGCTGAGGTACGTACTGACCTTAAACGTACTGTGACCACCTCCAGTTACAACGATGACTACAACAACATACGTGTTACCATCTCCGATGGCTGCCACCTTGTAAGGCACATATCACCAAAACAGTATCCACGAAGTTCGAGCATCCCCATCAGTGGGTATAGTATCACTTTGCGTAAATCGTCATATGGTAAACGCACTTGTTAAATTTGGCATTGTTACTGGTGGACCAGAGGGCATGAAAACTACAAATTATGTTCCATATTGCTGGTATCGAATAGGGAGTGAACATTGTCTGCTGTGACCCGTCTCGAGGAGGGTCCATACGCTCATGGGAACGTCCTCCGGCAAAGTCCGGCGGTACCCAATCGCAAATGAATATCACTTTCAAATTCTTCACTCTTCTTTGCTTCTGAACTGGTTCAATGACGAATCACAGTCCGGTTGATATCTACCAGGGTCCAGCGTCGAGATTGTTGTCTCCGTCTGACACCGCGGGCTCTCCTGCCGACATTTGTGAGAGTGAACCGTGCCAATCATGAGATCGGGGTAAGCATTTAGAAAGTTATCTGTTGTAAGCTGTCAGTACTTCTGTGCCTACTCTCATGCTGATCCAGTTGATCACCATCAAACCCTTCTCATCTTCTCACCATATCATTGTAGCTTGCGTGTACATTGCAGACTTCTCGTCTACCTCGTGTCTTCGATTCGCCGAGAGCCTCGGAACTTTAATGCTGGTCGCCTTCAGTAACATCTTTAATTTTCACACTTTCATCACATTATTCAAGCAATTCACCAGTCTATTTTTTATGCAAGAAACTTGTCACGAGCCATAATACTCAACTGAAACCGGGAGCTTATATATAGAACATACTTGGATTCTTCAGGACGTCATCACCGCCCGCTCTGCATCACAGAATCCGAACCGTACAATTCGATAGTTGACCTTATCTCCCATCATGAACGGCAGAACCATTTTGATCTCCGCAGCTGCATCCTGATCCCCAACTTGATGGTCAGAAGTCCCGAGGTCGCATCAGTACTAGACGTGGAGATAGGCTCCCATTTGTCAGATTCGAAGGCAAGCCACCCGAGTATATAAATCTCGTTCTTCAACAACAAGAATACATACCTACGCAGTAATGTCTCTTCCTCCAACTGATCAGGAGAAATATTGGCCATCTATCGCAGAAAAGACTGATGCTGTCCAAGAACAGATAAATATAAACCAACAATTCGACTTGGACCCAGCGGATATCGCTATCTATGCGCCATCGTTGCGTGGTCGCAAGCTAACGGCTGCAGTGGCGTTTGTAGCAGGAACTGGATTCACACTCCTTGGGTGCGTTGAGAAGTAACTCGCAATCGAAATCTTCTTATTTTGCGATTCAGGTATGACCAAGGTGTCATGTCGTCACTAATTACGGGCAATCAGGTAACGACGTATTCTATTGCTTGCATGGGAATACATATATCTCATTTTAAAAGTTCGAGGCTACCTTTCCCGAAGTCGTAGTGGAGGCTAGCCACCCCAATCATGCAACTCTTCAGAGCTTCACAATTGCCATATATGTATGTTTTCACGGTCTGTACGCCACCTTCTGTGCTTATACAATGCAGGAAGTAGGCTGTCTCTTCGGTGCTCTTTCCAATCTTTGGGTTGGAGATAAGCTCGGTCGCCGTAGAACAATTGCTTTAGGAGGCAGTATAATGATGATCGGTAGGCGACTCATATCGCATTAAGAGCACCAGTTGAATTACTCAGGGGCAATTCTGCAAACGACTGCATTTTCTTTTGCACACTTGATTTTTGCTCGTATCTTTACAGGCTGCGGAACTGGTCTGATAGTCAGTGGTGCTTATTATTGGCTCCAAAGTCCTGCTGAAAAAGTTTGTAGACATCGACAGTGCCAACATATCATGCGGAGCTCTCCCCTTCCGCAAAGAGGGGTCGAATGTATGCCATTCATATGCAATACGATAAATGACTCACAGAACTTTTCTAGGATTATGATGGAGGGGACTCTAATTGTGGCTGGAGTGGCCATTGCGTGAGTGCGTCATTGGATTTATTTATTTTGTCAAATTGATTGCTGTCTTACAGCTATGTACGCGAGCCGTTATTTCCATTCGTTCATTTTTCTGATGTGGTTCTTTAGTGGATTGATTTAGCACTGTACGTTTCGGTGTCATACCCAGGTTAGGCTTGACTGACCGACGAAAACGAGCAAATCAGATTCTTCGTGAATTGGTCGTCTGCTCAGTGGAGAGTTCCGATATCACTGCAGTTAGTGTTTGAAATCATTGTGGTGACATGCATCGGATTTGTGGGTTCTCTCCCCCTAAAAATGCGCATACTTGTATTGACGGATTCAATCTGGCACACGCTACGTCAGCTTCCTGAGTCACCAAGATGGTGAGTTTCTGTCATTCCCTGTGTCATTTTTGCGAAGCTGATAAGAATATTAGGTTGGTAAAGCATGGTCGGAATGCAGAAGCGATGGCCGTTATATCTGCAATGGAAGACAAACCTCCGTCTGATCCAGAAGTTCAGCGCACCTACTATGGCATTCGTGAGGCTGTTGCTGTTGAAACATCTACCACTGGTCAAGGTTCACTACGTGAACTCATTACCGGGGGTCGCAGCCAGAACTTCAGACGAACAGTCATTGCTGTGGTATGTCAGATGATGCAGCAGCTGACCGGCATCAACCTCGTTACCTAGTGGGTATTCCAGCCCCATGATGTGACCCGTCGTGACCTAAAATGCGCTTTCAACAGTTACGCTGTATGCTATACCACCACGTGATCTACTGTGGCAATACTGATATCACGCAGACTATCTTATTCCAGCGTCTTGGTCTCTCCGATGTCAACGCGCGGATTACCGCTGCTGCCAATGGCACAGAATATTTTCTTGCCTCTTTTATTGCTTATTATGCGATAGACTATGTTGGCAGGCGTCAACTCATGCTGATTGGAGCCATCGGTCAATCCATTGTGATGCTGCTCTTGGCTATCTTAGGATATATCAACAATGGACCAGCGCAGATCGTGAGCGTAGTCCTGTTATTCGGCTTTAACACATTTTTTGCTATTGGGTGGCTCGGAATGGCCTGGTTGTACGTGAGTACAGCAACGGCAGTTTTAATCTTTTTGATCTAATATTTTCTTTGTTGACTTCCAGTGTGCTGAGCTTGCCGGGCTCAGAACCCGTGCACAAGCAAATGCACTAAGCACGGGTTTGTCACTCTCGTACGCCAAGACATGGAGATAATTTTGACTTACCTACTCCTTTCCCAGCGTCAAACTGGACTTTCAACTTCGTCGTCGTGATGGTTGTTGGCCCATCCTTTAACAACATCTCCTGGAGAACCTACATCGTTTTTGCAGCCTTGAATGCAGCTATTGTTCCAGTTGTTTACTTTTTCTTCCCCGAAACTGGCGGTCGGTCTTTAGAAGGTGAGCTTTGCGCGTCTTCTGTCCAGTTCCTTGGCTGATTGTATCATGAAAGACCTCGACGTTGTGTTTGCGTTGGCGCACACTACTGGGGAAGATCCTGTCAAGGTTTCGCTTCGGAAAGATATTCCGCTCGCTGGGTCCCGAGAAGCAGACGAGATTCTTGGTGTTAGCACGGGCGTTCAATATCATCAAGCGACGAAACCTTCGACATCACTCTCGTTATCGAGCGAGACAAGGATACCGGTCTAGGGTCGATAGTCATTATTCAAAGTTAGTTTCGGTTGAACCCGACGACAGTCGGATGTGTAACGTGTATTCATAAAGTACGTGACTTGAGCCAAGATGGCGAGTCAACTCAGTCGAGTATTAGCTGTTTCTTGTGTATGGATTTCGTAGTCATCAATCTTTGAGGTTCACCTCGTCGCGATTCACAAGTAAAGGCGAAGTTTTATTAGGTACTATTTATGAGAAGGAGAATGGGGGGGTTGGAGTTAGTGATAGGTTTTCGGGCGAATGCGCGCAGCGCTTTCCGGCCCCGGGGAAATGTATAAAGGAGAGTTGAGCTGCGAGGGCGGGTGGGCGCGCCTCGCTGTGACTCGTTGGTAGCACACGTTTTCCTCAGGACCCAAGTGGGTTTTTTTTAATTTTAATGTTGAACAGCGAGGCCTTGAATCGGACTCAGAGTTCGATGAGACAAGGGAGTGGAGGGTGGGGAAATAGAAGCGAGCAGAGTGAGGCTCAGTGAGCTTGCACGGCGACGAACAGTGATCGCGGCACGAAAGCAAGAGTTTTGGTACCGCGTCTCTTGTTCGCTCGAAGACCTTACTCTATTTTTCCTCTCGTACCTCGTTACATAATAGAGTGCCAATCTTTGAGGTTCACCTCGTCGCGATTCACAAGTAAAGGCGAAGTTTTATTAGGTACTATTTATGAGAAGGAGAATGGGGGGGTTGGAGTTAGTGATAGGTTTTCGGGCGAATGCGCGCAGCGCTTTCCGGCCCCGGGGAAATGTATAAAGGAGAGTTGAGCTGCGATTCCCAAGATTTAGGAGTTCGGCGACGCATCGAGCAAAACTCAGATTCCCAAATTGTAGGAGACGGACGAGGTACTCACGTTTAAGTTTCTAGTCTTCGGTTGGCGTCTAGCGCGCCGGGGGTATTGTGTAACGAAGGAATTGGTCATGCAAGGTAGGTGTGGCTTGCATGTATGGGGCCATTATTTGAGCGTGTTTCCTCAGATATATGAGGAAAGCGTCGCTCGCCCATCGACCCTTTATCTTGACTACATCGAAGGGGATGTTCCGCAGCAAGTACTCTAAGGTGGATCCGATTCGGATTCCATGTCCTTGTAAAGGTTCATGGCCTGTGGCTCTTGTTGCAGTGGCTAGCCTGCTTAGGAATTTCGGTTTCGTGAGTGGGCGGTGGGTGTTGTCTTTGTGCCGGTATGCGAAGAGGGCGAAATTGGATGGGGGTTGATTGATCTGCAGGTGATTGATAAAAGCTTCTTCTGGGTCTGATGGTCCGGTCTGTTTGGCCCAGTGGACATCTTCACCTTCTGGTGCCGATTTCGTCCGAGGCAGGTGGAAGTTCTTGGTGGTAAGGTTCTGTCGGTCTCGCATGTCTCTGACGTTGTCCAGTGAGACGTGCACCTTTGGGTCGAAGGCGTTGAGACGAGGGACTGTAAACTCACCGACCCTGGCGGTAGCATAGAATATGGTCGTGAGGCAAGCGAATACTGAAGCGTCTAAGGGATTGTTTAGATTGAGTTTTCCTCGTATAGCGACGATGAGGTCGACGGTATAGGGTTTGCGTTTGTCTCTTTTGGCACTGGTGGGTGTTAAAGATATGGCCGCTTTTAACATGGCATCTATACCAGTATCATTTAAAGACCATTCTGCGCCGTGCACGATGTGCCATGCGCGTACTCCGTTGACGTAGTTGGACACCGTTTTTCCGGAGTAATGGCCGACCATGCATGATATGAACGATTCGATTAGGATATTGCTTGCTGGGGCTCTCTGTTCTTCTGGGATGGTCTTACTATCACAGAAGACGTGGAACACGAGGAGCCCGGATCCGTACGTTTCTCGAGTACTCTCTGCGTATGCGTGGACCATCACATCCCGGATCCGGTCTATATCGGCAGCACTCAAGGGGAGATGCTTTCCTTGTGCGTCTTTCGACGAGCGCTTCATCAGCGGCTGCCAGAGGTACAGCCTGTCCTTTGCAGGACAATGTGGGCGCAGCTGGCAAGGGATGGGAGTTAGGTTTGTACTATAGGCTACGTTTAAAAGGATTAATACAAGTTCGCGCGGGTCTGGAACCAACAGACACTCTCAGTCGTGCGCGCGAAGGCAAACGTCTAAGTATTCACCTGGAACCAACAGACACTCTGCTCGAAGTAAGTAAAGGTAAACAAACGGGGATTGTAAAGTATCTCACCTCAGTCGTGCGCGCGAAGGCAAACGTCTGAGGTGGCAGTCTGAGTCCATAGCTAATTAAATAGACTAAGTGCTCTTGTACGAACGAATAAGTATCTGAGACTTTGAAACAAAAGATATAGGGCGCTGGCCCATGAGATCAATAGATTCTGTAAGTACAATAGAAAAGTAAATAACAAGAGCGGACAATAGAAACATACGAGTTTTGCCGAAACACAATGAACGAAACAAATGACGCGCCTCGACTGCGAGCGCGCGCTTGCTATTCCAACACTCCCCCTCAAGCTGCGCGTAGTCCGAGCTGGGACGCGAAGTGCTTGACTTTCGGTGATGGTAGCGCTTTTGTGAGCGTGTCAGCAATCATGTCGACAGTGGGACAGAAAATGAGTCGAAGCTTTCCTTCCTCGATTACCCAACGAATGAAATGGAATCTAATGTCAATGTGTTTCGTACGAGCGTGATACTGATGGTCTTTGGTCAAAGCGATTGCTGATTGATTGTCCGAGAAGAGAGTGATAGGCTCGGTGAATGGTTCGAAAAGTTGTCCGATGAAAGAACGCAGCCATAGGGCTTCCTTTGTGGCGTGTGTCGCTGCGATATACTCACTTTCGGTGGTTGACAGTGACACTATCTCCTGGCGTTTCGACGACCATGATACCGCTCCTCTGTCTATCAGGAATGCATACCCTGATACGGCCCTTCTGTCCTCTCCCATACTTCCATCGGCGTCTGCGTATCCAGTCAACACATTCTCTATCCCTCCGTAAGTTAGCTTTAAGTCTGTTGTTCCCAAAAGGTATCGGTATATGCGACGCACGGCGTCCCAGTGCGGTTGTCCAGGGTTGCTCGAAAAACGAGATACCGTAGTAACTGCGTAAGAAATGTCAGGACGGGTACCGAGGGAGGCGTACATGAGTGATCCAACAGCCTCGCGATATGGGACATGGTGCATGGCAGCGTGTTCAGCGCCGGTGGATGGTGATTGGCCGGAGTGAAGCTTTGTACTAGGCTCCATAGGGTTTGAGACTGGTTTCAGCTCCTCGAAGTTGAAGCGGCGTATGATTGAGTCGAGATATGCCTTCTGCGATAAGGAAAGTGTACGATTGTCGCGGTTGCGGGTGACTTCGATACCCAGCAGCCAATGGAGCTCTCCTAAGTCCGTAATCTCCACACAGGTGCGTATCTTATCTTTCAGCTTCGTGATGAGGTCCATTGAAGAGGCTGCAATAGTGCAGTCGTCAACATGGACTACGACGATAATGAGTTCGTCGGGTGAAAAGCGTGAGAAAAACACAGCTTGGTCAACATCGCATCGCGTAAGTCCAATCCTATCCACCAATATCTCCACCAACTTCTGATACCATCTCCTTCCACTCTGCTTTAGTCCGTACAAGGTTTTCTTCAGGCGACATACGTGTTTTGGGTGGTCCGTCGACTCGAAACCGGGAGGCTGGCGCATGTGGACAACTTCTTCGTCGGTGAGTTCTCCGTTTAGATACGCGCCCTTGATATCGATCTGATGAATTTCCATGTCCAGTCGAGCTGCGAGTGCGAGGACGGTTCTGATGGATGCAAGAGTGGCAACAGGTGCGTATGTGTCGAAATAATCTATTCCTGGAACTTGGGAATAACCTTGAGCTACTAGGCGCGCTTTGTATCGCACGACATTTCCTGCTGCGTCCTTTTTAGCACGGAAAACCCACTTTGAACCTACAATGTTGGCACCAGGAGGTGGGTCAACAAGCTTCCATGTTCCGGCAGTCTGCAGTGTGGCTAACTCTTCACGGATTCCAGCTTCCCATTGGGGCCAGTCCGGACGGCGCTTCGCCTCAGCTAGAGTGGTAGGTTCCAAAGCTTCGGCGTCGGCCGTAAACTCACTCAGTGCTAATGCCAATTCTGCAAGGTCGTCCTCTGCTTCCAAAATCGACATCAACTTCTCAGCAGCGGCCTCTGCTCCGGCCAGGTCTCCTTCAGCGACTTCTGGTGTGGCCAGCTGGATGCCTTTGGGGACAGGGTTTCTGTTGGCGATGATGTCGAGGACCCGTTGGCTTGGTTTTCGGACTCGCTTGGCGACCATGTCAAGCGCTGGCGAAGTTGACAGGATGGGGATTCTGGATGGGGTGACGGTCAGTGGGATGTTTGGGGCTGTTACTGGTGGAATAGGGTCAGGAGGTGAGTGTTCAGGCGAGGATATCATTGCGTTTGGACTCTGATCTTCTTCCTCCCCCTCGCGATGTATCGTCGTTACCTCCGCAGGATCCCAGTAAGCATTCCTTTCGACAGTAACCGTGCGTCTGGATGGCCAATAGACACGGCATCCGTTCTCACTGGCCTCATCAATGCCGATCCAACGTCCTTCGTCGACGCGGTCAGACAGCTTGTCTCCGTGGCCTCTCTTTACCCAAACCTTGGAGCCCCAGGCACGGAGGCGACTAAGGTTTGGTTTCTTCCCCGTTGCTGCCTCGAGTGGAGTACCGCCGTTGAGAGCTTTTGTCGGGGTGCGATTCTTCAGCCAGACGGCATGTCTGACTGCCTCTCCCCAGAGGGTGCGTGGGAGGCCGCTGTCATGGAGCATGGCTCTAACTTTCTCTAGTAGCGTGCGGTTTAGTCGCTCGGCAACACCATTGTGCTCGGGCGTGTCATGGACAGTCAGCTTCTGCGTGGTGCCGGCGGCCTGGAGGTGCGCAATGAAAGCCTTTCCTAAGTATTCTCCCCCTCGGTCAGAATGGAGGGTTTTGATGCGGGCGCCGTGCTGATTCTCGCACCAGGCCTCAAAACTCTTGTATGCGTCAAGAGCTTCGCTCTTTTGACGCAAAAGATGGAGGTACGTCAGACTGGTCTTATCATCCGTGAAACTGACATAATAACGTCGTCCTCCTAGAGTCGGTACGGGGGCAGGTCCCCACAGATCAGTGTGGACTTCCTGTCCGAACTCGGTAGCTCTTTCTCCCTGTCGTGCCTTAGCGATTGGCTTACGTGTGGCTTTCGCATAGACACATGTTTCACAAAAGGTAGGTTCGCCAGAGGATAAATTGACTTTTATTCCAGATACGAGTCCGTTCTCTGCGAGGCGTCGAGCAACCGCGGGAGCAATGTGTCCCATACGCTTGTGGAGTTCCATCACTGTGATGGTCTCTTCAACGGAGTCTGCACTGTCAAGGTTGGCTTTGTGGACGACACGATACAGACCCCGTTCAGTTCTGGGGATTTGTCCAATGACATTCTCCATAGGGTCGTTGATAATGCACCTGCCGTCAGTGAAAGTGACGGTATAACCGAGCTCGTCGAGTCGTCCTATGGACACTAGGGTGTATCCGACTTCCGGTGAGAACAATACTTCGGTAAGTCTGAGCTTGGACGTGTCAACACCGTTTGGGATCTCTATTACCATTTCTCCTATGCCGGTCGCGCTGAAACGTTGTTTATTGGCAGCAGCGAAAGGTTTTGGTGGGATAGTGGAAAGAGTTTCGAACTTTTCTCGGTACGGGGAAATATGGCGTGTGGATCCGGAGTCGTATAACTCAACGACTGGACCATCAATGTGTCCGCTACTGACTTCGGCAGCAAGCTCTACGAAGGAATCTGTGTCGCTTCCACTGTTGGGAGCTGCTGATACAGTGTCCCAGTCGGGTAAGTCGTTCTCGTCTATCTCCGAGAACCAGTCTTCATCGTTGACGACAAAAACTGTTCTGTCATCAGCATCCTCGTCTGACGACTCTGTGGAGAGAAGGTCGGGGATATAGGATTCGTCATCTGACAGGCAATCGACAGCAAACACTCCGTCATCCTCGGAGTCGTCGTCTGCTGCTGCGTTCGCAGATCCTCTTGTTCCCATGTTGCTGCTTGGTGTTTTCTCGGGCTCGGGACAACGAGCTTTAAAATGTTCCCGGGAGCCGCAATTCCAGCATGGTGGACGTGGTCTGTTGTTACCTCCGCCCCTTCCTCCTCGAAAGGAGCTTCTATTACCTCCTCTACCCCCTCTGCCGCGGGAAGGAGTATCTATGGCTGCCATAGCCTCATTTCCTCCATCGTGGCGAGTGGTGGCTCCCGCACGCGAGGGACGACTATCCTTGCGGCCGCGACGTTCGGATTCTTCGATAATCAAAGAGATTAGAATGTCGGGGTCGATGGTTTGAGTAGGGCTATAGAGTCGGGCGGTGGCAAGCTGCCCAGATGCGAAACTGGCTAGATGGTTTGGGAGGGATTGGATGATTGTGGACCGGTAATCTTTCTCTTCGATCTGGACTCCTACTGCTGACAGCTCGTCACGTTTAGTGCGAAGTTCGTCGAGGAACGTGCGTACATCTCCCCCTCCTGGACACTTGGACTCCAAAAACTTAGTGCGAAGGTCGGTCTGCGCATACGCACCCTTCTCGGTGTATTCGCGCACGATTTCCTTCCACATTGCGACAACGTCGGTCAAGTTCCGAACACGTAACGCAGTAGAGTCGGGGATACGCTGGGTAAGCAAGTGTTTCGCGAGGTTCTCGTGTTTCTGCCACTGAGCGAGTGCAACAGGGTCCGGAGGGGATACAGTGATCGTTCCTCCAGATGTCATGGGTGATCCGACGGGCTTTGGGTTTGTCCCGTCGAATTGCTTCCATAGTTCTTTGGCTTCAACGGCTACTTGGAAGCGCAAAGAGAATATCGCCCAGTTGGTGCCCTTGATGTCGAGTTTGGGCACATTGGTTGGCAGAGTATCCGTAGTGACTGGCACAGTAGTAGACATGGTGAATATACAGCTTTTTCGCAGGAAAACGTGAGACGTAAGGCTTTCTAGAGAGCAGGGCTCATAACCTAAAAGGATTAATACAAGTTCGCGCGGGTCTGGAACCAACAGACACTCTCAGTCGTGCGCGCGAAGGCAAACGTCTAAGTATTCACCTGGAACCAACAGACACTCTGCTCGAAGTAAGTAAAGGTAAACAAACGGGGATTGTAAAGTATCTCACCTCAGTCGTGCGCGCGAAGGCAAACGTCTGAGGTGGCAGTCTGAGTCCATAGCTAATTAAATAGACTAAGTGCTCTTGTACGAACGAATAAGTATCTGAGACTTTGAAACAAAAGATATAGGGCGCTGGCCCATGAGATCAATAGATTCTGTAAGTACAATAGAAAAGTAAATAACAAGAGCGGACAATAGAAACATACGAGTTTTGCCGAAACACAATGAACGAAACAAATGACGCGCCTCGACTGCGAGCGCGCGCTTGCTATTCCAACAATGTTTGCTAGGTGAAGGTCTGACCCGCATTTCTGAGGTATTTTGCTTACAAGTTCTTTGACGCTTCGAAGAGCCTATTTCCTTCTGCCTCAAATCTGTGGTTGATGCGGGTGCGACACTGGTGTTCGTCTTTCCCATGTCCTCTGCCCATTGGGTGAAACGGTTTGTGCGAGCGGGACTGGGACTGGTCGCTCTGATTCGGGTTGCTCGAAGGAGGGAATGGGGATTCGGAGGCTTCTGCGAGGAAGGGCAGTAGTTCCGGTGGGATTGGGATGGGGGGAAGCCTGTCACATGCAGGGGGATATATCCCGCGGGAAGGTCCGTCTGCCGGGTTCTCTTTACTTGGTACGTACCGAGTAAGAATTGTGCATTCGGAATTGGCAGCGACCCGGTGAATTCGTTTGAAGACTTCGTTACATGCCTGGTTCCTGCTGCATCCTTTCCACCAACCCTCAACGACTCCCCGATTATCGCCGTATACTTTGAAGTAGGTTCTGGGGGGGCAAGCGTTCGTGATTGATTGCACGAGAAGTTCGAACCCAACGCTTTCTGCCCAGCCGATATCGCGTCCGTCTCTCTTCCATCCTGGTAAGAGCTTCCACGCGCGCCATTTTCCATTGATGACGATTCCGATCCCATGACCAGAGCTAGCGTCCGAATAGGCGTTGAAGTCGTATACGACGCACGGTCCTGGGATTGGGCGTGTGACATGGGTGGAACTGAGGGTGTCCTCCCACCACTTAATGTCGTCTGGAGTGCTGCGCGGAGGAGTTCTGGCCATGTGCGGGCGGTCTTCGAAAATGCACAGCATTTTTTCCAGGCTGGTAAGGTACGCGCGGCCCGCCGGTTTGATAAGCGATGCGTGTAAGAGTTTTCCATAGAGTTTCTGAACTTCTTGAAGGATGTGAGTTCTCTTAGCTTGCCACGCCTTGATGGCGTCAAGGTACTTAACACGTTTCTCGTTTGACAATGCGACTGTCCGTCTGTCAATATCCCATGCCAGTCCGATGTATGGCGGTTCGTCACTGAAGGGTTTGTCCTTGGATAACTCCCAAATGATCCCCAGGGTGGTAGAGAGGGCATCGATGTCTTCCATACCATATGTGAACTGCGCTTCTGTGCTAGAACGCGGTGAGCGGTCCGAAAGATCCTGAATGGGAAAGTGCGCGTCTTCGTCAAACTCTTCTTGTGATCCGTCTGATAAGGTTTCCCCCCTGTACCACTTACGTCCGCCGTTCGTGATGGCGCCTCCGTTCCTTGTGATTTCATTTGCCCACGACTCCCGTCTTCTATTATATTCTTCCATGTATGTCTTCTTGATACGGAAAAAAAGATGGTCGTCGACCCATTTTGACAAAGGGCCGATGCCTTTGGACCTGAATATATCAGCACCGGCGTCAGCCACGTTTCCGTAAATACCGGCTGATGGACCGAAACCGAAGCAAAAGGATGTATCAATGGCGAAGGCGTCTTCGCCCAACCGTATTGCCAGTCCCGCCCATTGAGATTGGTGCAGTGGAACGGTCCTGTATGCTTCGGCCACATCACGAACGGCTCCTTGAGAGCCTGGAGGGAGATGCCATATTGTTCGGCAGATGGTTGCGAACGTGCCATAGGTGCAGGGGAATAAATCAGAGTCGATTCTCGAATTAATAGAGCTAATAGTGGGGGGTGGATTGATAGGGTAGGATAAGTTCTGTACAAGGCGGAATTTCCCTGGTTTGCCAGGTTTTGGAACAAGTGAGAGTGGGGCCGTTTGGAAACTTCCAACGGCTGATTCAAGATCTCTGCCCGTGAACGGGCCAATGAAGCGTCCTTTCGAAAATTCACATTCAACGATCTGTTGGAAAACTTCTCCGTGTTCAATGATGGAGGCGCTATTAGGGGGTGTATATGTACATCTAATTGGAGGTATGCCTCCTGAAAAACCGAAGACGAGTCCTTCTGTAATGGACGGGTATTTATCCAGCAAGTCCGCTTCCGCCAGTAAGCGGTGCCAGCTTTCTGGGTTATATGGTGTGTGCGCCTTAAGTCTTCTCGCCTTGATGGCATGACTGAGCTCCGTGTTCTTTGCTTCCACAGCCTGAGCATTCGTGCGGTGCTTCGTGGTTTGAAATCTGGCAACCCCCGGGGCGTTGCCACTTGTAACACACTGGGATTCCCTGGGGATTGATGATACGTCCGTCTTCCGTTCGACGACAGTGAGTGTTGGCACCATCCCACGTGGTGAGAGACGTGCATCGTCCGATATTGTGTGTGAAGCGGCCGAGGCAAAGGGCGCAGGCTGAGCAGCCGCGAGAGCCTGCGCCACGAGAAAAACCCCCTTGACGTTGTTGGCGGTCACGGGTGTTGTTCGGAGAGGTCTGTTTGCTTTTCTGGTTGTCCGGTTTCTGCGTGGGGGAGCGTGATCTTGAGTTATGGTTCCGGTGGTCGTTGAAACTGTCTTGAGGGTCTCGGTAGCTCGACCTCCGGTGCTGGTTCGACGATGTGTCCCTGCTGGGGGTCTACATGGCGTTGTAGCATTGGTTGTCCATGTTATGATTGTGGGCATCCGCGTTATGTGTGCGGGCATCCATGTGGGTGGGGTTACGGGCATCCGCGGGAGAACGTCGCAGGCATCCGCGGGATCATCATCGCGGGCATCCGTGTCAGATGGGGATATTGTTCGTTGCGTATACAATGTTTGTGAGTGAAGAAAGGAAAGGTTCATAAATTAGTGAGTTTATTCAGTATTGGTTTGGTTAAGGACGTACGACGTTTAATGTGCGAGATCGAACTTTGTCCCACAATTCTTCGTTAATCGTGCGGATGAGGTTCTCGTTGACATTGCCGATGTTGAAACCTTCGTCTCGTTTGAGACGATCGTGCCAGTCTTGACGTACGCGGGACGCGTACGTCAGGATCACCATATCCCCAATGTCGCTGTTGTTCCGTATTGAGTGGTTCTCAAGGTGCCAGAAAAACAGGGAGAGTGCATCTATGTGAGGCCGGGGCCATTTAGCTTTGCTTATCTGTACGAGGAACAGATTCTTGGCTCGTAGAAAAATTGAGAATGATAACTCGTGGTCCGCTATGGCTGCCTTCGACGCTTTGAACGCTGATGTAGGTCGCAGCGTGAGTTGGTCGTCGGTCCTCGTTATGCTTAAGTCATTCTCTGCTATCGAACGCGAAGACTTTAGGGCATCTCTGCAACCTTCCGGAGAGAAATACCACAGTTCTACGTATTCAAAGTTGGTGAGTTTCTGAATCGCATATTGGGCAGGGCGAGGAGTTAAATAGTCCCCTACGGATGATGCTTCATCGAAGCCGTTCATCTTCGGTTTCTTCTTCTCTGCTTCTAAGCGCTCCTTCTCTGCTTCAGCTTCACGTTGGGCACGTTCTGCGTCTTCCTGGGTGATTCTTGCTCTTTCCGCTTCTGCTAATACTCTGGCTTCTGCTTCTTGATCTTGATTCCATTCTGCTATCCTTGCATTGTGGTCCGCATTCCATGTGTCTGAGAGGCGTGTCACGACTTCTTCTTCGGTCTGATTTGTGGCCGCTTGGAGGTCCGCGCGGATTCCTGCGTATGCGTTACCGGCAAAGTCTGGGATTACTTCGAGTGTGGGGTCGGCGACTAAAGCCATTATGGTTGATATTTAGGAATAGTGACTAGTCAGGTTGTGTGGTTTTGAACAGTGTTTTTTTTTTTTTTTTTTTTAGAGAGTGTCTTAAGTAGAAATAGAAGCGAGCAGAGTGAGGCTCAGTGAGCTTGCACGGCGACGAACAGTGATCGCGGCACGAAAGCAAGAGTTTTGGTACCGCGTCTCTTGTTCGCTCGAAGACCTTACTCTATTTTTCCTCTCGTACCTCGTTACATAATAGAGTGCCAATACAAGCCGTTCCTATTAATGGACACGTGACCCAACATCTTTGCCAAGAGCGTAGATGGCCAAATATAAAATTCAATTCAATTCATAATACAAGGTTGCTAAAATCCTCTCAGATCCTGCATGCACTTGAATACAAAGTATCTTTGTCCACCAGAATCGAAACGACAATGTCGCCTTTGGTACTCGCTGGGGTTTAGCTCGCAGCCAGCCTGCGTCCCCAAATATTCTGCTGTCTCAAATACAATACAATTCGGCTCAAGACTTGCCTCAGGTTCGAGCATACTGGGTGGTTAGGATTCAAATATTCATGCTTTGTCTTGGATTAGACATCAACTCACATTATTTCAGATCAGATCGAAAGTTCAAGGCCAAAGAAACCATCAAGTTATATATAAGTTGCATGTATGAGTACTGGGCCATTGAGTTGCAGACAGATTGTGTAGAACTAAGGGCGTTCCAACTGAGTAAACACGACAGAGGACTGGAACAAGGGATGAGCGAAAGGTGATCGACTCTACTGTAGCGGGCGGTGTCACGGGAGTTGGCCTTTGAATCAGTATGCTGGATTGAGTTTTCCCCACGCGCGCAACTGCGTCATCCTCAGGCTTGCAATCAAAACGAGCCAGCACTCCGTAAAAGGCCAGTCATTATAAGTCCACGATAGTTAAATCACATAAAGTTCTGCGCCTTCTTGCCTTTGACTGTAGTCGTCTTACCCTTCCGACTCTGAGTTTTGGGTTTACTAGCCTGGAACAACTTATCAGCAGCGACCTCATCCTCATCCTTGACTTTCTTCTTTTCGTCATCAGACACATCGACGACTTCATCGTCCAACTGGAAGAGATGTTAGTGCACAGTGACGATCACGCTTAGGGTACCCACATCGAAAACGTCTTCTAAATCAGGGGCGGGACCTCCTGAGAGTTTTTTGGGTGCTTTCCCGAGGTCTGTTGCTTTGTGGAAGGGTATTGGATGATCCGTGCTGTTGTACCTGGACTTGCCATTAGCGGCAGTCAGATGCGGCTAATTGATGAACCTTACTTCTTCGTAAACGATGTCTTTGTCGCAGGTTTGATGAGCTTGTTCACGACATCGTCTTTCTGCGTGTCCACGCCAAGCTCAACGACAGTGTCCCAATCTTCACGGGAAAGATAATATTCATCCATCCGCTCAATGATGTCGTCGACAGCAGCCTATGAAGGACATGATAAGCGGCGAGGAGGAAGAGCAAGCGACAAGACTCACAGCGCCTCGATCTATCAATGGCTTAACGATGTGAGGGAACAGTGCAGGGATGTACGACTGTCGGATCTCGTGCTTGTCCCCAGAGACCTTGAGCCGCATTCGGACCTGCACGTCTCCCAGTTGTCGACTAAGCTTATTCTGTTTCGAATTTTGTCCTAGCCACCTGTGCGAGTATCATATGAATGACGTATGTAGTGATCTGGGGGAAACGTACTGAGGGAACGTCGTTGGGTTTTGGCCGCCGTATCCGCCGCCTGGACCAAACAGGAATGAAGCAGGTCGCACCATCGAGCACACCGCATGTAATGGCATCAATGACCAGTGTTGTTCTGGCCTGAAGGACATTATAAGATCCGATAGAAAGAGCCATACGGTCTGCTCACCCGTGAATCAGAGCATCGACAAGATCAGCATCAGATATAGAAGATGCAGCTTGATCCATCAACTCGAGTTGCTTCAACATCTTTGGAGGCCCTTCAAGATTCCGAACCTTGACAGGTTGAGTCTTTAGATAATTTTCCTGACGAGGGGGTGAGTATTTCTGTGCATTCGGAAACAGTGCGTTTTACCTGGATGAAAAGCGGGACGAAAGAATGATCGTGGAAGTACAATTCCATCTTGTCACCCAGTGTCTCTCGAACGTTCGGCCCAAACGCGTACGGACCAAGAATTTTGTGCGTCACGTCGAATGGCGTCAAGATAGTGTACTTTTCGTTGATCTTTGCACTGTGTTATAGTATAATTAGTGAATAGCAAACGACGAAGAGCACACATACAGATTCTTTGCCTCGTCAAAGTCCATGCTACTACTAGATAATCGCCACGTCGACAACATATTCAAAACTTGTCGAATATCTGATTGAGAACCACTGATAAGCTGATCGACGACGTTGGCGGGAATTTTCATCTTCTCCCTAGTCAACGACATCACCATGATGTCAATGTAATTGAAGGACAACTTACTTGTACGCGATCGTCATTATGCGTGATCGGACAGCTTGAGCCTCGGGCCTGTCACTGTAGTAAGCTCCTGTTACGGCCGAAGTTGAGTACAACACATACCGTCTAAATGGCATGCCAAAAGTATTCGCGATGAGTGGCTTCAGCTTCTGGGCGCCTCTATCGTTAGCGATACAGATGATAGGGATCTGAATAATGAGGTAAGATGATTACTCGAGTGGACGGATCAAAACATACTTTTGTCTTCTTGATCAAGGCGTTGAGAGCGCCAACGCCACCCCTGTCACCAGCGGACATGCCGTCGACTTCGTCCATGATGAGACACGTCTTATCGGTGATTCTGACTCCTGCTGCGTTTGTCGCCTAGTGATATATTAGATCGACGTGACGAAGAGCATGGAATCAACAAACATCGTTTCCACCCATCCATCCATCCAACGACAGGTTGCTGATGTTCATACCGCTCTGCACATTTGTGAGCACAGTGAAAGGGTAAGGCTGCACTCCCAATTTACCTCGACTAACTTTTTACTGCGTGCGTCACTTGCATTAAGCTCGATGGGTGTGAAGCCTTCGAGCTTGGCGCAAAGATGCGCACTAGTAGTCTTACCTATACCAGGCGGGCCAGTGATCATTACTGCGCGGTAGACATTCATAGCGTTTTTCCCCGGCTTTTTGAAACCACACTTCAAACTATCTGACCTGCGAGAATATTTGGGTTTGCTTTGAGAGAGGTTGACCTGTAGACCTACCAGTCGTGAAGCCATTGCTGTAGTTTATCCACCTGTCCTTTGTTGCCGCAGATCTCCTTTAATGATTGAGGAGCGTATCTTGTTGTCCACAGCTGGTTTGAGACGTCGGTTTTAGAGCTGTGGTAAGAATTAGCGGATGTGCTAGGTGAAAAAGGAGTGCATGCTGACCTGCCAAATTCACTGGCATCCTTTGACGCTTGTTTCTCCCTCCGCTCAAGCTCCTTCGCAGCCTGCTTGATCGTTTCCTGTTCTTTTGCGATCTTCTTCTTGGTCTTGTCGTCTAACTCGCCACCACTTGGTCCGCCTGGTCCTTGACGGGTGGCAATTAGATTCAGGAACTCGTCCTCGGTAAGCGTCTTGAGTTGATGCTTTTTGATTGCATTAAGCTTCGAAGGACCGGCATTGTCACCCAGGACGACAAACGATGTTTTTGACGAAGGTTGCCCTACGACACGCCTATGATATTATAAAGTTTTGTAGATACTGTAGATGTAAATAACTTACCCCCCAAACCGCTTCGCCAAGTCTATTGCTTCGTCTCTAGAGAAGCTGCTGAGTTCGCCGGTAAAGACAAAGGCTAGCCCCTCGAGACAGTTGGATGACTTAGGCTCAGGGACCTGTTTCAAACCAGGGACGGACGGCCCAGCTAATTTTGCGGCTTTTGCAGCAGCCCAACTAAGTCGCGCAGTTCAGAGACAGAAGCACGAGCACAGAAAGTAAGCGTACTTGAAGGGTTTGGCGGGCGGTTCCGCATTCTCTTCTTTAACCTTTCCTTTGGCTGCTGCCTTCGTTGCAGGCACTTTCTGCGGGGGAGGTTTCTTGGGAGGCTGTTTTGCTTTTGGGGGAGGCTTGGCATTACCCTTCTTCTCATGTTTGACGTCTTCCTCGTCCTCATAGTTGTCTTCACTCTCCTCTGTTTCTTCCTCCTCGGAAAAATCTACCACAAACTCATCATCCTTTGATTTCTTCGATTTGACAGGTGCCTTTCCGTTCGTCTTGGTCTTGCTTGTCGATGGAGTTGCTTTCGAGGTAGATGTTGACGCGACTACCTTCGGTGCGGCAGCTTTTGAGGTCGATGCTGACGCAACTGCTTTCGGTGCAGCCACTTTCGAGGTCGAGGCCGAGGCAACTACCTTCGATGCAGACTTCGCAGCGACGGCCACTTTCTTCTTTGGCACGACGGGTTCATCTTCCTCATCGCTCGAGATAACGACAGTATTTTTTCGCTTGAGACTCTTTTTCTGTGGGGTGCCGTCACTGTCAGGCATCATTGTGCGGTCGGATTTGGTAGTGGCCTTGTGCTAGGAGTCCGCAGAAGTCATGGATAGATGGAGGAAGACACTCACGGATTTATCTCCAACACCACCGAAGAAAGAGCGAAGATCTTTACCTGTCGGTGCAGCAGATTTTGGAGACTTCACGGGTGCCATAGTCGTCCGTGCTATAACAGAGGTGCGCGTGGTTTGGTCGTGTAGCAGACTAACAGTGCTCACACCCGGAGCGCGGAAGCACGTCGCGTCACATTCTGTCACACGTAATGACACGTTCTGTCACGCGTCGGTGTGTCACTTTCAGCGCGTCTTAGTAATGGCACTGAATCTCTGTCCTAAGTTTAACTCACCAATTAGATGGATCTCAGTCAGAAACATTTGTCTATCGGCGGCCAATACATTGCTCAGTATACGTATTGCACATCTCTGCCTGTCCACATGGCTGAACCGACCCATGGCGGAGGGCCGACCTTTCAACTTTGCCCGTAAATAGTACAAATGTACAGGAGGAAATATCGAGAATGAAAACTGCTGAAGGATCTATCTCTATCAAAACAAATGAGTACGTACTACGACTACAATATCTCTGGTATCCTAATGGAGTCCATCATACTGTCAACATAATTTACGTCTTTGACTTGTGCAATGATATCATGATCTGATGCGATTCTCTTGTATTCTTTGCCGCGTTGCCGCGCTAGTAGGAATGCGCTGAACGGTTGTCCAAGGCGAACAATCAATCGCATTGCACGTTGAATCGATTCTGAATCAACCGGGTCCTGTTCTCTAGGCGACCCAGGAAGAGCAAAATCACCCATGCTCTCCGTATCGTCTGCACAATCAGGCGCTGGCAGCTCGAGGAGACAACGATCCC
This sequence comes from Suillus fuscotomentosus, assembly GCF_016647785.1. Lineage (NCBI taxonomy): Eukaryota > Fungi > Basidiomycota > Agaricomycetes > Boletales > Suillaceae > Suillus > Suillus fuscotomentosus. The sequence continues at coordinate 53,270 of NW_024539687.1, read as the reverse complement.
AGGGACGGACGAGTAAGAATGACTGCCGAGCGGGTCTTCCTGGTGAGAACTGAGGCAACCTGTCCTCCGTGGTGATCTGCAGGTCATGAAGTTTGTCTACCTTGACTTCATACGTGAAGTAGGTCTCCTTGTGTTCAATGGATCTCCGTCTAACTTCTGTGACAGGGAATGCGATGCACGGCAGAAGCAGCCGGCGGTGAGTAAAACGTGGAGCGTTCAGGCGGTCGAGTGAGCTGTACAATTTCAGAGCTGACTCGACAGGCACAGTGCCTTTCAGCGACGAGACCGATCTCTGCATCTCATCCTCAGATATAAACGGCGGCGTGTACGGTGAGGCTTCGTATGAAGTGATGTCGGCAGGCAGACAGCTGTTGAATTCGGATGGTGTTCCAAACCAGTCCAGAGCAGTAATGTCTCCAGAGACGGCGATGATATCCTCCAAGAGCCGCCCGAGTGCATTTTGCTTCTTTTCACCGTACATGATATTGAGCCGAACACCAAAGATGCCAAATAGGGAGTATGCGATGTCTTCCTCTACTGTGGTGACACGTGTCGATGCCCATCGCAGTTTCTCGCGGGCGTTCATCATTCCAGGACGGAAGGCTACAAGGATTTGTGCCTCTATCCCCGTCACATCTTCCAACTCCTGCATGATCGCGACAGACTGCTTGTGGTTGGGAGAGCAGTCGTCGAGATACGGGGTCCAGTCACTTTGGTAGAAGCGGATGACTTCCGGAGCGAGAAATTCCGGTAAGGTCCATCCTCGCGTGTTCCATGCACTCCTTGCCAGCGCGCCCGGCTTCGATGAAGGCGGAACATCCGATAGGTAGACCATCGTGAGCGCTGAGGTGCGATACCATTGGAACATGGAATTGAGCGATGTTTGGAGTTCGACGTTGTTAGCCTGGTCAATGCAACACGAATCAATCCACCCCCAGCGATACCCCGCAGCACGAGCAGTTTTGCAGAAAGACTGCAATTTCATGATGCTGCCAACTGGATTCAACTCATCAACGACCTTGTCCTGAACATCGTGCAGCAGTGGTTCCTTCCCTTCCCAACGATGCGATAGCGTGACACAACAGAAGTACGTCGCCACGACATCTTTGATGTGTTCCATTTGGAAATCTGTGTGCATCAATGTTGATGACAAAAGCTCCTTGTACTCCGGGCTCGCTTTGAAGGCATCAATCTGTGCCTCTCGATTGCATAAGCGCCCAGTAAAGGTATTGAGCAGACGATGTGGTGCGTCATCGAGTTGAGCCTTGACAGTCTGTTGAATAGCTCCATCTGCTTCGGATGGATGGACATATTGTTGGCGCAGCTCTGGAAAAAGAGTCAAGTATGTTTAGGGATGTGGTTGTTTGGGAGCGTACTTTGTGTTTGCGTGTCAGGAGTATTTTCTAACTTGGAGAGCATGGTTTGGAATGTGTCGATCGCTTCATCATAACGGTGTGCGCCATGAAGCGCTGTATACTCCAACTCGTATCCAATGTGAGATGAAGGGGTCAGTTTGATGACCTACATGTTCGCAAAATGAGCATGGACTAAAATAACAAATGAAATCATACTGTTTGTGCATCCAGGAGCGCATCGTCCCATAGCATTTTTTCCGACCTCGCCTTGCTGCGCTTCGCAAAGATGCCATCGGTCGCCAAATCGAGGTCGATTGCCACGGAGTATAACTCGATAGCCCTGTCGTAATTACCCGCAGCGAGGGCATCATCTCCCTTTGTAGCAAGGTCAGCAACCCCGGTGGCAGCATGAAGCGCGCTGTAATCTTGCTTGAAAGCTAAATGAGATGTGGTTGAGAATGATACCCCATTAAAATCACGAAAACTTACCAGTGGACCAGTCAAGGCAGCTTGCCTTCGTAGGTTCATCACTTGCATTTATCATGTGTCTGTAAGATCTGAGGGCCTCTGCAAATCTACCCACCAGAAAGAGCGAACGGCACCAATGCTGGTGTGCAGTAAGCCACAACGACTTGAGGTCCCAACCGAATAGCTGCGCAAGCACTCAGTCGGACGTGAAATAGAAATATTCAAACGACGTACCACCACAAAGATGTCATATTTCGAATGGATGGCCGACGTAGACGAGAATCCAATAGTATTGACAGCAGCAGTGAAGTGGACAGCAGCTTCGTTGTGACGTGCGTCGTCTAATGCATTCATTCCCACTTGGACGTGTAGATAAGCCTGAAGTGCGAGGTTCGCAAAATCAGCATCGACGTATGAATCAGGAGTTGATTGTATCAAAAGCACTCACTTCCACGATACCACACGCAAGAGAATTCACACTGGGACGAGTGGTAGCTAGCTCTTGGACGCGCAGAATTGCCTCGTCACGTTGGTTTGCATTGAAAAGGGCGATGGCCTGACAGCTGTCGCGTAAGTAGCGAGCACACAAGACACAATTGACGTACCTTGATCAAGAGTAAAAGGCGAGTTTTGTTCAAGTCTGCGTCCACGTACATGAACGCGAGGTCAAATGCTTTCATCGCATCTTGGAACTGTCGTTTTCCACAGAGGGCGATGCCCTTGGAGATACAGCCCATTAAGGATGGCCGAATACTGATGCTCTATATCACCATGTAAGTTACTCCGTGTTGAAAAGGTCACGACGGAATGGCGTATCTCACTTTGAGCGCGTCGTCAAGTGCGCGGTCCCAGTCTGAATTTCTTGCCTTGACAAACGAGCGACTCGCATAAGAGTTGTAGTCGTTGCCAGAAGCCCCGATATCTTGTGTTAACAGCCTATCTGCAGTGAGCAAGTCCCCGCTTATGCATGCATCGCGGGTTGTCGCGTTGACGGTGAGGATCTGCATCATGGATGGTCAGGTTACGTGGTAGAAGTGAGGGCTAGAAACAAGCCTCGCAATCAGACTGTCCAGCCTTAGCATCAAGATTGAGGATTAACAAGACGTGCAAAGAACGGGAACTCACATTATCCGCCACTTGTTCTTTTGGGGCATCCTCCCGTAACGCATCCTTGAATAAAATGAGATGAAGAAGGGATAGAAAATGAACAAAACTTACATCTGGTGCTCGGTCCCCCAGAATGTCCTCCAGCAAAGGTACTGCCCACTTTGATATCATTTTATCTCTTCCTCCACTCAGGATGTGCTTGTCATCCGCGGAGAAGGTGACACAAAACACCTCATTGGTGGGCTTGAATATGGCAATAGTTCGTCGATCCGAAAGCCGCCAAAGGCGAACCTGGTGGTCATCAGATGCGGACGCGAGAAGGGTGCCAGCAGAGTTCAAGGCAATCATGTAGACATTCCCAGCATGACCCTTGCAGGGCTCACCGACCTGCTTCCAGGTCGACGAATCCCAGATCCGTATGGTGGGATCACGTTCATTACCACCGGAGATAAGGTGTTTGCCATCGGGCGTCCATGCAAGTGTAGTATTTCCTGCTCCATTGAACGCAGACTGACCCTCGAACTTTGTAATGCATTCCCTCTTGCCTAGATTCCATATTTGGATATGCTTGAATGTTGCGATGGCAAGATATTCACCAGACGGCGAATACCGGATGCAGAACACTCCAGCAACACAGCTGATTGGATCTCCTTGCACCCGCCATGTTTTTGTGTTCAAGAACTCTACTGTGGCGTCCCATGAGCTACTCGCCAAAAATGTGCTGTCTGGGGAAAAATCAAGCCACCATATCGGTCTGGAGTGGACTTTGATGGGTTGAGTGAGAGGTTCGCCGTCTCTGTTCCAGGCGATGAGTTCTCCACCATCATCACCGCTTGCTATGAATTGCCCGTCTCTTGATACTGCAACTCTTCGTACGGCGAAGCGATGCCCCTCTATTATCTTCAATACAACACCGTTTTCTAAGTCCCACAGACGAAGTGTCTTGTCGCCTGAGGCCGTCACCATACGGCATCTGTCGGGGAAGACTGCAACTGCAAAAAGAGTTTCTTCATGACCTTCAAATGTTCGAGTAGCCGTGGTGATTCGTTCTGCTTCCACCATTCTGCTCGAGGTGGATGGTGTCGAGCTTGTGGGCGTCTTGATCTAAGTTTCAGGGTGTACCGGGCCCTTAAATTTTTGTGCTCATTCACAGCCTCAGCCTGCTTCGTTAGACGCTCAGTACACGAGGCCTGAAACCTAATATCCAACTAACGTGACTAGAAGTCCAGGGCCAGCCTCTCTCCCTCCATTCTAGCTAGTCCACCATGTCGATGCCTCCATTGAATTCCACCGAGTATACCTATTCCACCCTGGACGTAGTACAGTTAGGGAATCGACACTGCCGGAAAAGATTGGGTGGTGTAGCTAGGGTTCAATTGATCAGGACTTTGGCGAGCCTCCCATATGCTGGCTGGAACAGGATATTCTCGCCCGCCTGGGCTTCTCCAGGTAGTCATGACGAAAGCTCACTTCATCGACGAAAAGGGATACAAGTAACAATGCTGACAAAGCTTGGTTCCTTCAGCACTGATCAGTCGGAACTGCCAGTGAACAGATGAGAATGGTATTTACATCGAGGCAACTACGTAGCCTTCGGTGCAGACTTCGCAGTGACGGCTACTTTCTTCTTTGGCGGCGGGGATGCAACGGGTTCGTCCTGGCTTCCTCGTTTGAGATAACAAGAGTATTTTTCCGTGAAATACTGTTACTGTCACGAATTATTGTGAAGTCAAATTTGGTTGTCGTCTTGTACTCCGTGGCAGAAGTTATGAATGGATGGAGGAAGAAGACCTCACTATAACTAATTTGTCTCCTCCAGCACCACCAAAGAAAGAATGAGGGTCTTTCCCTGTCAGTGCAGTAGTCTTTGTGGACTTGGCGGGTGCCATGGTCGTCCGTACTATAGCAGTACTAGTGGTGCGTGTGGTTTGGTCGTGTTTGTTCACGCTCAGGGCGTCGCGAAGTCGCGTCGACACCTGTCACATGTCGGCATGTCACTACCACCGATCGCAGGCTCGCTGACAAAAACTTTTGACCAGTCGTTAATGTCTAGGTACCTTGTCAACTGATTCAAAGTAACTTGACGCATTCAGACATCCCCGGGCTCGGGCCAGCCCCTAAAACAAGTGATGGTCATCATTTGTTAGAACACATCCGAGTCATGTGCTCATCTTCTGCGGGAGACTCCCATGCTTCTATGAATATGTCACAGAAAACGCACACGGATTTGACAATTAACTCCACTATAAAAAGTCTCATTATGCATTCAAAAGCCGGGAAACGTCGCTGCTGTTTTCTTGTCACACCTGGCTACTAGGCTTGCTTCAAGAGGCTTACTCGATAATGTTGCGTCTTTCCGTCGCTCTGCTAGCAGTGACTGCCGCTAGCGCTCGTATTATAACCAAGCATGCGCTGAGGGAGCGCCAGCTTGAAGCAGCCCAGCATTGGCAAACCAGTTGGACCGTGGAGACGGGAGGAACTGAGGACGTTGAGCCCAAGCGTGTTCAAAACATCACCTTCACAAACCCCAAGGCCTCAGGTGGATGAGGTGCTCCTGCAGTAAACGCCAGTGTCTGATATCTTCATGCAGAATTTTATGTCGATGGTACATCCCTCCCTCTGGTCGACTTCGATGTTGGTCCCAGCTGGTCAGGCCTGTTGCCCATAAGCGACAGTACCGATGAGACGCGTCAGGTATGTCAATCACGAGTCGTGCGCGTTCTCTACTGATTCGAACGACAGCTCTTCTTCTGGTTTTTCCCTCCCGGTCCCGATGGGAGTCTTGATGATTTAATTTTTTGGTATGATTGGAAGTGGTCAGTTTTAATCTACTGCTGATATGACTTGCTCTTCCTTTAGGACAAATGGAGGCCCTGGATGCTCTTCACTCGAAGGTTTACTGCAGGAGAATGGAGTAAGCCCCTTTCCTGGGATCTTACGATACATTTCACTGAGAAGTTTGAAGCCTTTCAGTTGGTCCTTGGGTCAAGCCAAACCAACGGTGAATGAATACAGCTGGACCAACCTTTCTTCTGTCCTTTGGGTTGAGCAACCTGTTGGCACGGGGTTTTCTCAAGGCGTTCCCAATGCACAGAATGAGGAAGACGTTGCTGCCCAACTTGCCGGTTTCTTGCAGCAGTTCCTGGAGGTCTTTGCGGAACTGAAAGGCAAGCAGTTGTATCTGACGGGTGAAAGCGTAAGTTTCTATGGAAGAGTGTCTAGACAACATACTCATTGTAACCAGTACGCAGGAACATACGTCCCTTGTGAGTCTGTCGTTATTTTTCCAAGAGCACATATAAGAGACCATTGAAGATCTTGCGAACTATATCTACGAGAATCCCACTCTATTAGACCTCTCGTTGCAAGGCATGTGGATCAGTGATCGTAAGTAATATACTCAATCGCTCTGCATTATCTCAAGGGCTTATCTACGGAGAACAGCTTCACTGTCATGGGACGTGGTACAAGAGCAGATCCCTGCAGTGGATTTCGTGAACAAATATGCGGGTCTATTCTCCTTCAAGTCAGTTTATTTCACTTGAGTCGGGTTTACAGGTTGCTCACCAATCATGCCCAGTCAAACGTTCACGAATTACCTCGAGAAGACGGCCGCGAGGTGTAATTACACTGGCTACGTAGACAAGTACGTGACATATCCTCCAGCCGGCCTTCTTCCTCTCCCAGGGGACTCAGTCGAGGCGGCTGAGGGCTGTGATGTTTGGGACGACATTTTCAATAATGCGTTGATCATCAACCCCGCCTTCAACATATATCGCATCTGGGACACTGTGAGTCGAAGAGAATCCTGCTTATCAGCTGCTAACGTTCTCCATTTCAGTATCCCGTCCTATGGGATGTCCTCGGTGCCCCGTAAGTAATTAAATAATGCACTTGACATTTCAGTTTACGCAGAGCCAGGGGTTCGATCATACAGTCACAAACTCCGCTCTACTTCGACCGTACGGATGTGAAACAAGCCATCCATGCACCTGTTGACACAGAGTGGACGGAGTGTTCCAATATCAATGTCTTCCCAAATGGAGACGGCAGCTTGCCCCCTGCTTTCACCGTGTTACCAAATGTTATCGAGAAGAATAAGCGGACTGTCATCGTGCACGGTCTCGCCGACTTTGTTCTCATTTCTGACGGGTATGCCTGCGTCCGCAAGTTCTTCTCCTATATCCTGATGCATGATGCTATTACTTAGGACCAGAATCGTGATTCAAAAGTACGTGCGTTCTTGACTATCGCTTGAATCTAATCAATAGGAATTGTCTGTAGTATGACTTGTGAGTGAGGAGAAGCGTTGAAGTGCAAAAACCACTCATTTTATTCAAAGGGAACGGATTGCAAGGATTCCAGACGCCTATCGCCGATGACAGTTTCATCGTCGATGGTGTGGGTGCCTTCGGGACTATGCACTCAGAGCGAGGACTCACTTATTTCGAAGTAGTCCTGAGTGGACACATGTGAGCTCTTTCCGCTGTAACAGCGTCCCGCTTCTTAAATATATTCTGCAGGGTTCCACAATTTGCGCCAGTAGTAAGTCGAGAGTTCTTGAACCAAACGCGCTCTAACGCAGAGACCGATAATTCAGGCTGCCTTCCAGATTATGCAGTACTTGATGGGCTTTAGAGATACGCCATAGATAGGGACACTTGTCTTTGGTTTGATTTAGGTTCCTGTCATCTGTAGCAAACGTCAGCTCTTATAAAATAGTTAGGAAGCCTGTTGTCTCTGAGTCCTGGAGATCTTCATTATTTTCACCGAGTTCTCATATTACTGCATGCTTCTTATTCGGCTCATACTTCGGAGTACTTCCGTTGACACGCATCCTGAGCTCATCTTCAGCTAATTCTTGCCCTCCCGGAGTGAAAGTAAAAGTCGTCTATATGTTCTGCAGCTTATAGAAAGATATCAAAGATGTGGAACACATGTATATCCCATGTATTCAAACGTGAACCTAAGCATCTCACGACTTGTTCAAACAACTTCGTGTAGTAATTTGTGGAGCTTTTCAAGCTTGACCGAAGCATCAGGGATATCGCAGCAGGTCCAGCAATCTGAGCTAATTTCGACAGCTATCGCATCATCACTGCAGGCAGGCGCTCTAGTATAGCATTGCGAATCGTCGCAGACTCCATCGTTGGTAGTAGTTGAAGCTGCCTTCACCCCGGCGACAGCGGCGAGAATGGCAAGGATGGCGAACTGAATGGGCTTCATGATGTCTAGTAGGGCTATGTATCAGTACTTCAGTGATGACTGTTAGTGCGAGTATACCATACACTAACAAAAGTTTGATTGTGCGGTTGAGTACACGAAGGGACTGATGCAAAATGTCGATTGAGTGAGACGGATACAGCGTTACTGCATGCAGGACTGCTCACCGAAAGTTTCAGGGTACTTGTCGTAAGGTTTTTGTTCTTGGGATACGACCGCGGTCAATTTATATTTCGTGCTTGATGGAATTTACTACGTCATTGGTCGCTTCTGGTTCAAATTGACGAGCTAGAAATTTGATCGAGAGATCGGCACGTCGGGTTCGGTGTCAAACATCTATTCGCTGACGAATTCGTGAGTATACTTACATACTTGTGTTCACTTCATGGAAGACGGGTTACACCTTCGTTCGGAGAAACGTAAAAGTTTGTGTCAGCGGATGAAAATGGCTACATTTCACTCTCGAGCGTCCAGCAAGCGAACAGGAAACACGTCAGGAGGATGTCTTTTTCAATTGTTATACTTGGTGGTATCGGCATCCTGCTGTCAGCGTCAGCAGTGTTGAAGTCGGTGTTCTAACTTGAAGTACATAGCAAGTGTTACGATCACCAGAGCCCATCAAGCCCTCCTCGCGGTGTGTTTGCTTTGCAAGGCTGCACTGGAGTCTGCTCTTTGGACAGGTGCTGGCACCGATGGTTGACAATGGAGAACCCACTGGTCGAGTATGTAATAGGGCCAAAATTGTCATACATGATGATAATTATACCTAGGGAGAGGTAAGCCGAGCAGATCATGATGGGTTTGAGACAGAGTACCTTGTAGGCTCGACTTCCTCGTTGTCGAACCAACCATTTTCCCTGCCATTTTTTAGAGTCGGTATACTATCTCGACTTTCGGGCGATCACCATTCGCAGGATTAAGCTGCAAACTGTGAACTACTTGAACAGTCGGTGGATAGCTTGAACTGTTGCTGTCACCGTCCACGGTGGCCATGTATCATGGTGTACACTGTACAGAGACGATCGGTGCCAATGAGTGAATAATAAAACATCCGCGAAGTCACGTGAGTCATGATTCTCGGTTTCCGCCATTCCAGATCTGATATCCTGACTTACTTATCTACTAGTGCCCCTCAGTGAACATGGACAGTATACGCGTACAACTTTGTGTTTGCTGTCTTGCGGCAGTCTTAGGAGTGATAGCAAGAACAAAAGAAAATGAAATGCTGATTGTCAAGGCTGGTTCCCTTTGTACAACAAAACACAAGGAGTCAGTTGCATCTGGTGACTTGAGACAGTTCTGGTAGCAATAGAAGGAAGGTGGTCGAATGCACGAGTATGGTAGAGACAGGGGTGCCGGTGAAGCTTTGAAGTAAGCCTGATGCCGTGTGAACGCACGTAATAATAGAAGCCCGGGAGCAATATCGTCTCTATTGAGTGAGCGTCCAACATAAATCTGGATTCCGGAGAAATATGCAGCTGCACCTGAATATTTGAATAACCTGTATATGCATGTGCCAGCACAAGGTGAAAATGCGCTGGAAAACAGTGAATGGTGCCAGCTGTGGTGAATTTGGATTAGTGATGTGCACGGCCTGGCCTCAGGCCGTGGGCCAGCCGAAGCCAGGCCTATATAGGCCAGGCCCAGCCAGGCCAAAGCTTTGGTCAGGCCACGACTTTGGCCTGGCCTATGGTTCTGAAAAGCCAGGGGCCACCAGCTTGGGCCACAGCTTTGCACACTTTTTGGTAAGATGTTTACCAAAAAAATAGAATGCGTATTCAAGCCAAAATTGGTTCCAGCATCCGGCACAATGTTCTCCCGGCTTCGATCTTGCTCCCAACATGTGCGCTTAGGTGTCTCAAACTCATCAATGTTTCGAATATACTTCCAGGAACATGGTATGTCTCTGTGCTCTCTGCAATATCAGGCATCTGATCATCCAAAATGACTGAACTAGCCACAAAAAGACCAGCAATATAATATGAGGTGAGATACTCTGAGTCGTCTTCCCCTTGTTGAACTGACCCTATGCCACCCACTATTATCTCAGATGACGAGGGCGAAACTCGTGTTGCTGTACGTCCAGTCCACAAAACCAAACCTACTGCAGCACTCCTTCATTCAGCGGAACTGGTAACGAAGATGAAGACGTTCCAACAATAGCGCCGTCAACTTGGGCTAAACCATGGCAGGCCGATTTCATGAACTATATCGACACATTCGAGGCACCACCTTTGCCTGGCATGAGCACAATCCAATGGTGGGGTGTATGTTCATTTTTTTTACTATTTGTTTCATATTCCTCACCTTCGAACAAGATTAACGGTCAAAGATACGGGCCAGTATGGTCCTCAATTGCGCATGACTATCTATCTATTATGGCATCATCTGTTTCCAGCGAGCGTGCATTTTCTCAAGGTGGAATAACTATCAGCAAACGACGCAACCGGCTCAAAGGGGATGTCGTCGAGGCCCTTCAATGTGTCAAATGTGCTATCCGCCATGATCTTCTGTTCCGCGAACCAGGGCTGTCATCTGTTGTGGAGGAGGAACTTCAAGTTGACGAGTTCGAAATTGAGGGTGGATTGGGGGAGAAGAGTGAAGATGTGGAGAAGGCTGAAGATGAGGGCTGGGATGGTCTATTGCTTGATGATGATGGTGACTCGGATTTGGAATCCAATAGTACTGACATCGAAACCTAGTACATATGTTTGTAGTATATTTCTTGCACCAATATTTCACATTTCATGTACTCAGGCCATGGCTCGAGCCGAAGCCAGGCCGAAGCCAGCCGTCAATCATGGCTTTGGCCTGGCCTGAATATTCTACGGGCCAGAGCCTTGCAAGGCCAGGCCAAAGCCACGGCTTTCGAGCCAAGCCGGGCCGGAACAACACTAATTTGGATATGAATATTTTATTTGGCCATTTATGCTCACCTGAGTACCTCGATGGCTTAACTACTAAGAACTGGACAAATCAGGGATCAAAGCAAAGCCTACAGCAAAAGGTATGGAAAACTATTGAGCGACGAACAAGTACTGGTGAACACGTGCAAATCTATCGGCATCAGAGTCCCATCCAATGACTATCCTTGTTGGACGACGAGCTCTATGCAATGTGGATTTTACATTCAAACCCGGGGTGCGTTCTTACCACCTAAAGGTAAACATCCAAGTCCAAGCGTCTCTGCTTTTCGAATCTGACTTGTCGGCTCCAACTTAAAATGCCCTCGATCATCTTTCTGTCGGTGTCCCACTACTAACGCGTCCGTCTTCCCGCCCGCATTATCTACCTGTTCAGTGCATGCGCCAGTGCATCTATCTTTTGGCCCTCGCTTAATCATGGCTTCCCTGTATCACTGTTCCACTTGCGCATTCTGCCGTTCAACGAAGCTCGTGATGCCGATGTTGTCGTGCAAGAAGATAAAAATTTCGATGGTTGATGCCTGTCCAAATTTGTGCTTTGGAGTTCGTCTCTCGGGTTGGGCAGGAGTGGATTTTTATCACTGGTTGGCATTGCAGGCGGTTTAGAATCAGAATACACGACTTGCTCAACAGTAGGCGTCGTAAGAGCTTTGGAAGACATAATTCGTCACGATAAGTCTGTATGTTTCCTGGCTCTGGCACTGTTAGTTGTGAAATAGAATAGGAATAGTTCACTAGTACCCACTGGTTGTTCTGCTGGTCCCTCGCCGATAACCAGTCAACAACAAAGTGGGTATCTTAAGAAGAATGGGAGAACAGTTTTCGGGAATGCTCGGGCGCTCGCGTGGTTTTCGCGTAGATACGCTTAGATGTGCTTATGTCACTTGCGAACACTTAGATTCGCTTATGTTGCTTACCTCGCTTAAACCTCTTTTTGGCAACTCGTGTGGTTTTCATGTATATTTCGAGCGGCACCTGAATTGCCGTTGCCCATTAGAGCAGCACACTACGCAGGATTTTCCCTATTGTAATTGTTTAGGGTACATACATGCAGTAAATAATAAAACTAAAATGGAACAACATATGATACAATATTGCAGACAGGGGGACAACAAATATATGTGGTGACAGGAAATCAATGTCAAAAGGTTGTGAATAAATCAATCAAAAGGAAACAAAGACAATGTAGAGACTCAAAAGCTGGAGAATAGGAGTTGGGAGGATGGAAAAATGGGAAACAGGAAGATTGGGAGATGGGAGACGGGAGATGGGAGATGGGAGACGGGAGGACATGGGGCACAGTGGGAGATGGGAGGCAGGGAAAAATGGGAAAACAAATACATTCAATGATACTGTTACATATTTTGTATTTTTACATTTGTCAAAATCCTGCTCAAAGAACATAGGGAACAGACTGATCTTATGTACTACAAGAGTACCAATCACCTTCAAACATTGTGTGTCTGTATACTATGTTTGCCATAGTCTTCTCCTCAGCCTCTGTAGGAAATAGTGCCTGAATGTCTCTTTGACATTGCACACTCAATAGTGCAGTGTAAAGCTGACTGTGTGTGAACAAATCTGTATGAAGGCCCAGCACAGGCAGGAAAGTCATGCAAATTGGTTCCACAGGATCAAATGTTTCATCCTTACATATTGTAAATGTACTTTTATGTGGTGTGATAGATTGTACTTTGAGTTTTTTCAAAAAGCTACTCATAAATGTATTTCAAAAGTGTCCAAAATGTACAATTTATTAGGATGCAGCCTGAAGTCAAAAGAGGGTGCAACCCTCCTTGGCTTCCTGTGACGAAGGAACAATGCTCATCAGGAGCCTTCTGAATTATTGGGATGAAGCTGAGGCCATTCGCGCTCTTTTTTTGCGACCTGTGCCGAAGGCAGAACGGGTGTGGACTAGTCTAAGAAGTAAAGTACGATGGTTTTCGGGAACTCTCGCGCGCTCGCATGGCTTTCGCTAAAGGCCACATGGGAGCGCTTAGCTCGCTTAAACCTGTTTTTGGAAATCTCGCGTGGAAATCTCGCGTGGCTTTCGAGCGCCGACTCACTTGCCCATTAGAGCAGTGCACTACACAACACAAGTATTTTCCTTATTGTAATGTAATTGTTTATGTTACATACATACAGTAAATAATAAAATTGAAAATGGAACAACATGATAATTTTGCAGACAGTGGGATAACAAATATATGTGGTGACAGGAAATCAATGACAAAGAGTTGTGAAAAAATAAATAAAAAGGAAACAGAGACTCAAAAATTGGAGAACAGGAGATGAGAGGACAGGAAATTGGGAATGGGAAACAGGGAGAATGGGAGAATGGGAGAATGGGAGAACAGGAGATGGCAGGATGGAAAAATGGGAAATGGGAAACAGGGAGAATGGGAGATGGGAGAACAGGAGATGGTGGGATAGAAAAATGGGAAACAGGGAGATGGGGAGGACAGGAGACTCAAACTGGAGAATGGGAGATGGGAGACGGGAGACGGGAGACAGGAGACAGGAGACGGGAGACGGGAGACGGGAGACGGGAGACGGGAGACGGGAGATGGGAGACGGGAGACGGGAGACGGGAGACGGGAGACGGGAGACAGGAGACGGGAGTAGGGAGACGGGAGTAGGGATTAGCATGGGTATACCCCATGGTAACACTTTTTCCAATCACATATATTACCATTTGAAGGCAAATGTACAACTTCAAAATTTTATACTTATCCATCACTCCTATGGTAATCAATTTGGGGATATATTCCCAGGGGTACAGGGGTCTTTAGATCCAAACCCCTACCCCTACCCTCAAGTTTCCCATACCCCTGCTGATCCCTAGATGGGAGGCAGGGAAAAATGGGAAAACAAATACATTCAATGATACTGTTACATATTTTGTATTTTTTACATTGGTCAAAATCCTGCTCAAAGAACATAGCACGGACTGATCTTATGTACTATTGTACTTTTGAGTTCTTTGAAAAGCTGCTCATAAATGTATTTCAAAATCATTCAAAATGCACAATTTATTAGGATGCAGCCTGAGGCCAGGAAGCCAAAGGAGGGTGTAGCCCTCGTTGGCTTCCTGTGACGAAGGAACAACACTCATTTTCCTCCCCTGAAGGAGCGCTACGCGCTCCTTCGATTTGTGCCGAAGGCACAACGGGCGTGAGCTCGTCTAAGAAGTAAAGTACAATGGTTTTCAGAACTGTTCGCGCGCTCGTGTGGCTTTCGCATATTTCGCCAAAGGCCATGTGGTTTTCGCTTACCTTGCTTAACCTCGATTTGGAAACTCGCGTGGTTTTCATGTATATTTCGAGCGGCGACTCAAACAACGTCACCCATTGGGAATGTTGCACAACAACATTGGTAACTGTATGTGTACATGGCATTAAATAATGTGTTTGAGCAGGGGGACAACAGGATTTGAGTGTTTTGCCTACTGCAATTATTAGTAGTGACTGTATATGTACATAAATGGAACAACATATGATACAATTACAGACAGGGAGATAATGAATGTGGTGACAGGAGATAAGATTCAAATAAAAAAAGGAGACAAAGACAATGTAGACTCAAAAACCAGAGAATGTGATGACAGGAAAATGGGGAAATGGGAGAACAGGAGACAGGAGATGGGAGACTGAGAGAACAGAGACGGGAGATGGGAGACGGGAGACGGGAGACGGGAGACGGGAGACGGGAGACGGGAGACGGGAGACGGGAGACGGGAGACGGGTGATGGGAGACGGGTGACGGGAGACGGGAGACGGGAGACGGGAGACGGGAGACGGGAGACGGGAGACGGGAGACGGGAGACGGGAGACGGGAGACGGGAGACGGGAGACAGGAGACAGGAGACAGGAGACAGGAGACAGGAGACAGGAGTAGGGAGTAGGGAGTAGGGAGTAGGGAGTAGGGATTAGCATGGGTATACCCCATGGTAACATTTTTTCCAATCACATATATTACCATTTGAAGGCACATGTACAACTTCAAAATTTTATACTGATCCATCACTCCTATGGTAATCAATTTGGAGGTATATTCCCAGGGGTACAGGGGTCTTCAGATCCAAACCCCTACCCCTACCCTCAAGGGTTTCCCATACCCCTGCTGATCCCTAGATGGGAAGCAGGGAAAAATGGGAAAACAAATACATTCAATGATACTGTTACATATTTTGTATTTTTATATTGGTCAAAATCCTGCTCAAAGAACATAGCACTGACTGATTGTATGTAGTACTATGTACTTTTATGTGGTGTGATAGATTGTACTTTGAGTTTTTTTGAAAAGCTGCTCATAAATATATTTCAAAATCATTCAAAATGCACAATTTATTAGGATGCAGCCTGAGGCCAGGAAGCCAAAGGAGGGCGTAGCCCTCGTTGGCTTCCTGTGATGAAGGAACAACACTCATTTTTCTCCCCTGAAGGAGCGCGTAGCGCTCCTTCGATTTGTGCCGAAGGCACAATGGGCGTGAGCTCGTTGCAAGTATCGCAGGCATGGATGCCACGAGACAGCACTAGTAATCGTGTCAACAGTTGACTTCTATTTTTATCAAGCTATATCACCGCTACTATGATGTCTAGTACGTTCGTCTTCAACCATGTGTTCAATTACTCAGCTTTCAGGACTTCATACTGGGCGTGCTTCCCTGGCAGTGTTCTGCCGGTCAGTGTACGTTTATCAAAGTTAACGTACGTTCAGCCGCAAACTTTCCCATGAATGCAAGTGAACTGAACTCGTGCAGTGCCAGATGTCCTGCTTGAATATTAGATAATCATGTCTGATTGGACGATGAGGCAGGTTCAAAGTGCCGCAGTACACGGTGCGTCAACAATCGCAGAATGGATAGTACTCGACTACTACTACTATAACATCTGGTAGCACTGCTCATTTATCTACTTGTCAAGAACATCATCAACTTGAGGAAAGTCTGGATCATCAATTCCCTCGGCATCTAAGTCAAGAAGCTCATATAACTCAAGCTCAGCATCCAAACCTCGAATAGCGACTTTATAACAAGATCCCAACCATTCCTCCACACGAGAATAGTCGAGTAAGTCACTGACAGCAATGCGGGAGAATGAACCACCGGCACCGGCAGCACCAATGGGGACTGAGTGCATTGATTCTGTGGTGGAAATCTCCTCCTCCTGAACAGCTCGGATAAGGTCTGCTGCAACATCACTTATCCCTCGCCTCTCGAAAGCGAGGCTGCGTGGCTCCCGTTCGCTGCTTTCTCCTGATAGATTGTCGCCAACTGCATGAACTACTTGAGTAGGCTCTGCTTTGTCAGTGGCCTCGGTGTTACAGCACCGGCGTCGAAGCCACTTCTTGACCACATCGTTGCGTACATGCTCTTCGTGAACATACATCTTGAGTTCTGCCAGAAGGGTGAGTGTCTCAGTTGAGAGCCAATTGTGCCATTTTGTATTCCAGCCGTGCTTGCGAACGGACATCCTCAGAGTGCAATGCACAATCACGCAAGTGACATAATAGTGTTGTCAGCCGACTGATTAACCAGGTGCGTTGGGGATCATTCGGGCCACTAGCCCAAACTAGTACATTAAGTTAGTAACAGAAAGCTATAAAACAAACTTGCGTACGAGTGCCTGCTATTGCCATTTCGTCCCTTGGTGCATCTCGCTGGCCCAAGTGTACCTGCTGCTCATCCATTGCCTGCTCATGCGCAACACGTTGCTCATAGAGCCTTGCACACACTACCTTTGCCTTTCCACTGACCATCGAAGCTGGGTCTTTGACAGCATAACCTGGGTGCTCCACGAAGTGATCCCATCACCATCCTTGGTTTGATCTCTTGCCGATCTTCATGGTGTGTCAAAAGTCGGGAGTCCATCTTCGAGTTCTAAGCCTTAAAACGTACCCTTGAACCGAACACACGAAAACCATGCGTTTATGTGAGTAATGATATGTGAAGCGGCACGAGGATAATCAAAGATTCTAGCATTGACCAGATATAGTATAGTTCGTTACAGTAGGACCAGGAAACTCCTGAAAGTCGTGTTCAGATGAACGTCGACGAAGTTCGCCAGCTTTCCCACGCAATCCGGTCAATGACCGTGAACTTGGTTCACTGACCGGCAGAACACTGTTCCCTGGGCTGTGAGTATTTACTGTCATGCAATGTACTCACTAATGAGCATCAATGTCTATCTCAGAGACATAGATTACTCTCCATGGTACAACCAAGAGTAACTTCGGATCAATTGTTGCCTTCTCAATGTGTAAGCTTTCCAATAACTCGGGAATGTTCCGGCATGTGAGTAACAGTCGAACAATTTTAATTGAACACGAATTCATCATTCAAATTTAATGGCTCGTTGCTCTGCGAGTTCTGGGGTTTTGCTAGGTTCTGCTCTCGAAAAGAAGTCTTGCCAACTGCCAGGCACAACTAATTCGGCCAAACCGGTTGGTAGAACTCGGCTTGGCAATTCTGCCGTAACGCATGTGTGTCAATCACGGTTGAACGTTCAACGCCCAAGTCGACCGTGCCCACGTAGCGCTACATGAAAAACCCATGACACCATACATTCCCTGCCATGGCGATCCGCCTTGCATACTTATGTGAATGTTCACTTCAGAAGTACTCATTCTAGATACGAACGCTATTTCCCCCTTACAAAATTTTGGCTTATTCGACCGTGATGCGTCTTCTTGCCGTGTTTGCGACTCTGCTCGCAGTGGCCGCCGTCAGCGGTCGTTTGATGACCATGCAAGAGATGAACGAAGGCCGACTCGAGGCAGCAAAACGTTGGCAGACTGGTGGCTCTCAGAACGGAAAGAGCGGTGGTGTTCAGAATTTCACATTCACCAACCCCAAGGCCTCAGGTGATTGTAATGCTACAAGTAAATATCTCATACGTATGATCCATCTTCGTCCAGAATTTTACGTCGATGGCAAATCTCTTCCTCTTGTTGACTTCGACGTTGGTCCTAGCTGGGCAGGTCTTCTGCCCATCAGCAATAGTCCTAATGAGACGCGTCAGGTGTGTACACGAGCAGTTTATACACGTCCTTCAAGTGTTGACATCAAGTACATCAGCTCTTTTTTTGGTTTTTTCCTCCCGGCCCCCAAGGGAGTCTTGATGATTTGATCTTTTGGTGCGTCATCAGAAGCGGTGTGCTCTAAGCTCTTCGCTGCTGACCTGACATGTTCCACTTCAAGGACGAATGGTGGACCTGGATGCTCCTCCCTCGCAGGTTTACTGGAAGAGAATGGGGCAAGCCTCTTTGTTGATGACAAGACATCTATAACTGAGATGTTTGAAGCCCTTTACTTGGTCCTGGGGTCAGGCAAAACCGACGGTGAACCAACACAGTTGGACCAACCTGTCCTCCGTCCTTTGGGTGGAGCAACCTGTCGGCACAGGGTTTTCCCAAGGCATCCCGGACGCACAGAATGAGGACGATGTTGCTGTTCAAGTCGTCGGCTTCATGCAGCAGTTCCTTGAGGTCTTTTCGGAACTCAAAGGTAAAAAGCTGTATTTATCGGGTGAAAGTGTGAGTTCTCAGAGACTCCAGTAAAACATCGTACTGACTGTATTCAGTATGCTGGAAGATACGTTCCTTGTGAGTCAGCAGTCATCTTCTTTGAACGTAACTCCAAGACAAATGAAGATATCGCAAACTATATCTACGAGAACCCGACTCTGTTAGACCTCTCGTTGCAAGGGATATGGATCAATGATCGTAAATAACACTTTGACTTGCTCTGTCTCTTCTCAAGGGCTCATACGTGAAACTCAGCCTTATTCTCATGGTTTGTGGTGCAACAGGAAATCCCTGCATGGGACTTTGTGAAAAAGCACGCTAGTCTTTTCTCTTTTGAGTCTGTTCATTTCACTCGGACCTAGTTTGCAGGTTACTTACTGATTGATATCTAGTCAAACGTACATGGAGCAGCTCGACGCGATGGCCGCAATGTGCAATTACACTGGCTACATGGATAAGTACGTTACATACCCTCCAAAAGGACTTCTTCCCCTGCCAGGAGACTCTATCAATTTTGTTCAAGGCTGCGATATCTGGACCGACATTTACTTTAATGCGCTGATGATCAACCCCTCTTTCAATATCTATCGCATCTGGGACACTGTGAGTCGAACAAGACATCGATGAATACCATATTAACTTCTTTTTCTTTCAAGTATCCGCTTCCATGGGATGTCCTAGGTTTGCTGTAGGCCATTCAATGATCGATTCAATGAAGCCCAGCTGACGCAGATCCAGAGACACGCAGTCTCCGATCTACTTTAACTTAACAGACGTAAAAGAAGCTATCCACGCTCCCGTGAACACTGATTGGTTCATATGCAAACCTGATGTCTTCGAAACTGGAGATGGCAGCTTGCCCCCTGCCTTCACTGTGTTACCGAATGTCATCGAGAAGAGCCAGCGGACCGTCATCGTGCACGGCCTCGCAGACTTCATGCTCATTGCTGCTGGGTATGACTTCGGTTTCGACCCTGATCTTCGTATATTCTGACGCAATGTCTCGATGATTTAGAGACAGAATTGTTATTCAAAAGTAAGTGCGTTCTTGACCATGACTGTATCACTTTAATCGATGGTAATCATTGTAGCATGACCTGTGCGTGCCTAGTGGTATTTGATGTACACGAACACTCACTCATTATATTCCAAGGGAATGGTTTGCAAGGATTCCAGACGCCTATCGCCAATGACAGCTTCATGATCGATGGCGTGGGTGCCTACGGGTCGATGCACTCAGAACGAGGACTCACTTATTATGAAGTAGCCTTGAGTGGACACATGTGAGTCTACTGCAATTCAGAGGGTCTCGTTGTCAATGTTAATGTCTGCTGTACTAGGGTGCCACAGTTTGCGCCAGTAGTAAGTCGACAGTGCTGTCATGCAGACACCGTCTGACGCAGATACTGATAATTTCAGGCCTCCTTCCAGATCATGCAGTACCTGATGGGGTTTAGAGACACTCCTTAGATAGATACTTACTTCCCATATTACATAGTATTGCAGGTAGTGTTGGAATTCAGTTTTAACTCGCTTCGCTTCGAAAATGAGGCTGAGGCAGTTCGTAACAAACATTTTCGTAATGAGGCGATGCAGCAACCCAATTTGTCTAATTGCGCGCCAAGATGAAGTAGATAGTTTCTTATTTTCAGCGCTATACTTGCATGAGGCGCCAGCCTCTGGTGTCAATAGTCATTTCTCATCTACTGACTATTACCTGTAAGTTCGAACCTATCGCACACCTGTGCACGACATCTGAGTTTCGGAGGATTCCCGCCTGCAAGCCTAAGACTAATTGCCTGGCCATCATTGCATCAGTTGACCTGTCATTTTACTAAGATGACAACATGACATATCGAACATTCCAGCGCAAATCCGGTCAGCAAGCTCTTTGTTTGCCTAACACAACTACAACTTCGACTGGCGTGCATCAATGTTGATATCCAGCGTTCGACATCCTTTTCCTCAATCATATTTTCTTCAAGTTCACCATCACCTTTGCCAACTTTCATCAAATACGAACGAGGGACATCAACCAACTGCCGCAGAGCTTGATCAACAAGAGACAAAAGCAATCGAGGAAGATTGCAAGGATGCTAGAAGGGAGTTAGAGCGTTATGAACGTGAGCCGCTGACACTCAATGCCGGCGAGCGTGTCACTGATCTTGTGCGTTATTGGGAGGTAAGCACACTGCCTCTTTTTCGAAGCGAAGCGAAGTCAGTCTGAACTGTGTTCATTTCACCAGAAACGCTACCCAGACATGTCCCCCAGACTATGTCGCGGAGTCTGCGCAGACTTAACATAGACCGGCCATTTCCTACATGCCCTCACTAATTCAGTCAAACCGGTTGGTAGAACTCGGCTCGGAAATTCTGCCGCTTGAACGCACCCATTCCCTGCTATGGCAACCCGCTGTGGTTTATCTGAATGCTCGTTGCAGGAATACTCATTTTAAATACGACTCGCTATTCCCCCCTCACAAGATTTTAGCTTATTCGACCGTGATGCGTCTTCTTGCCGTGTTTGCGACTCTGCTCGCAGTGGCCGCCGTCAGCGGTCGTTTGATGACCATGCAAGAGATTAACCAACGTCGATTCGAGGCAGCAAAACGTTGGCAGACTGGTGGCTCTCAGAACGTAAAGAGCAGTGGTGTTCAGAATATCACATTCACCAACCCCAAGGCCTCAGGTGACTGAAATGTTACAAGTAAATATCTCATACGTCTGATCCATCTTCGTCCAGAATTTTACGTCGATGGCAAATCTCTTCCTCTTGTTGACTTCGACGTTGGTCCTAGCTGGGCAGGTCTTCTGCCCATCAGCAATAGTCCTAATGAGACGCGTCAGGTGTGTACCTGAGTAGTCTATGCACGTCCTTCAAGCGTTGACATCAAGTACATCAGCTATTTTTTTGGTTTTTTCCTCCCGGCCCCCAAGGGAGTCTTGATGATTTGATCTTTTGGTGCGTCATCAGGAGCGGTGTTTTCTAAGCTCTTCGCTGCTGACCTGACATGTTCCACTTCAAGGACGAATGGTGGACCTGGATGCTCCTCCCTCGCAGGTTTGCTGCAAGAGAATGGGGTAAACCTTTTTGTCGACGACAAGACCGATCTATAACTGAGATGTTTGAAGCCTTTCAGTTGGTCCTGGGGTCAGGCAAAACCGACGGTGAACCAACACAGCTGGACCAACCTGTCCTCCGTCCTTTGGGTGGAGCAACCTGTCGGCACAGGATTTTCTCAAGGCATCCCGGACGCACAGAATGAGGAAGATGTTGCTGCTCAAGTCGTCGGGTTCATGCAGCAGTTCCTTGAAGTCTTTTCGGAACTCAAAGGTAAAAAGCTGTATTTATCGGGTGAAAGTGTGAGTTCTCAGAGACTCCAGTAAAACATCGTACTGACTGTATTCAGTATGCTGGAACATATGTGCCTTGTGAGTCAGCAGTCATCTTCTTTGAACGTAACTCTAAGACAAATGAAGATATCGCAAACTATATCTACGAGAACCCGACTCTGTTAGACCTCTCGTTGCAAGGGATATGGATCAATGATCGTAAATAACACTTTGGCTTGCTCTGTCTCTTCTCAAGGGCTCATACGTGAAGCTTAGCCTTAATCTCATGGTTTGTGGTGCAACAACAAATCCCTGCAATGGACTTCGTGAAAAAACACGCTAGTCTCTTCTCTTTCAAGTTTGTCCATTTCACTCGGACCTAGTTCACAGGTCACTCACTGATTGATATCTAGTCAAACGTACATGCACTACCTCGACGAGATGGCTGCGACGTGCAATTACACTGGCTACATGGATAAGTACGTTACATACCCTCCAAAAGGACTTCTTCCCCTGCCAGGAGACTATCGATTTTGCTCAAGGCTGCGATATCTGGACCGACGTTTACGATAATGTGCTGATGATCAACCCCTCTTTCAATATCTATCGCATCTGGGACACTGTGAGTCGAAGAAGACATCACTGAATACCATATTAACTTCTTTTCCTTTCAAGTATCCACTTCCATGGGATGTCCTAGGTTTTATGTAAGCCATTCAATGATCGATTCAATGAAGCCCAGCTGACGCAGATCCAGAGACACGCAGTCTCCGATCTACTTTAACTTAACAGACGTAAAAGAAGCTATTCACGCGCCCGTGGATACCGAGTGGATTGAATGCACCTCGACCAATGTCTTCCCCAACGATGATAGCAGCTTACCCCCTGCACTCACTGTATTATCGAGTGTTATTCAGAAGAGCCAACGGACCGTCATCGTGCACGGACTCGCGGACTTCATCATGATGGCTGATGGGTATGACTTCGGTTTCGACCCTAATCTTCGCATATTCTGACGCAATGGTTTGATGACTTAGAGCCAGAATTGCCATTCAAAAGTAAGTGGTTCTTGGTCGTGACTGTACCACTTTAGAGCTAGTTCGGCAACTCGATATTTTCGATATTTTTCAATATTTGCTTTGGCATGTTTGCGAAAATGTTCACCGGCATCGTTCCGAGATGTCGGAGCTCGAACCTTGCTTCTCTCCTACTGTACATATTATCAATGGATGTATACCCTCATCTAACCCTAGAGCGGCGTAAGAGGCTTTTTGCTGGTGCGGTCGCGATCACTGCGATCTGTGCACAGTACACTACTCTTCTCATGGCCCAACCTGAAGTCAATGCTCCCCCTAAGTCCAAGGCGATTCGGAGCTTGAATTTGAGCTTATCAACAAGATCAGTGATAATGAGGGTAGGGTATATACCTTGATGGATCCCCAACCACTGGGGTTCGCGATGGAGCGCCAACGCCTAGCAGCGCTCATGACGAATCCTCGGCCAGAGGTCCGGGAACGACTCCTCAAATGCATGGTACTCGTAATCAGCATCGTTGTTGCTTCTACGCACGGCATCCTACAATCAATATATCCCAAAGATCCCGAGCCCTATCACACTTCAGCGCTAACTGGGCAAGACTGGGTGATCGAGTTGCTCACTGGTCACCCAGAGCGCATCAGGTGTGAGCTTGGCATGCGCGCCAATGCATTTGTGGAGCTTATCTCCGAGCTTCGCACCATGGGCCATTCAGACTCCAAGTTTGTGTCCCTCGAGGAACAACTTGCGATTTTTCTTTACACCTCTGTGACTGGCCTATCAATCAGGCATGTTGCGGAGAGATTTCAACGCTCGAACGAAACGATTTCACGGTGAGTTTATTTTATTTTATTTCAAGTGACAGTATCTAATAGTATGTAGTTATTTCCGCAAGATGCTTATCATCTTCACGTCGGACCCGTTCTATTCAAGATACGTGCGCTTTCCAGATGGTTCGGTCCCCCGCAAAATTCGGAAGAACCCCAAATGGTGGCCCTTTTTCAAGGACGCTATTGGGGCGATCGACGGCAGTCACATCCACGTCACGCCTAAGGCCATCGAACGTCCGGTGTATCGTAATCGCAAGGGCTTCGAGTGGAGCTAGTGATGGACGTAGAGGTGGCGGCAGTGCTTAATGGGCCTGCAGAAGCGGGAACAGCAGCAGCGCTTGGAGCAGCAGGAACAGCAGCAGCGCTTGGAGCAGCAGGAACAGCAGCAGTGCTTGATGGGCCAGCAGCATCCGCAAGATCGTTATCAGCATTGGTGGTGGAGGGAGCAGCGCCACCTGGACGGAAGACGTGCCGCCCTCTAGCGCCGCCCAATGGGATGATGGTCTGCATTTTTTCATAATGCTCCCATCCCCTGTTGCGGAAAGGACGCATGAGGTTATTTGCCTGACAAAAGTCAGCGCTCAAATCAATATGACGAAGAGGGGACATACCTTGACATACGATGTCCATACAGCCGCAGCCGCAGTTCCTTCAATCCCAGCTCCAGTCTCATTGTCCCAGTGGACCCCTGTCTGGTTGCGGTACTTCTCGATAGCATGAAATATGTTTTTAAGCTAGATGATACTCGTCAGCTTAGATCAGATGAGATCAAATAGGGCTTACTGATGTCCACTTGTTTCGAGTTGATTTCGCTGTCTTCAGTGGACCTGCGCGAGTGGATTGAAGCGCCTCATGATTGTTGATGAACTCTGCAGCAGAGCCAAGAACCTGCTGCTTGAAGTTGCCTGCCCCTTCAGCCTCTGAGCGATGATCATAGAGATAGTCTACAAGGGTAACAGTCTCGACATCATTCCACTGCGCTGGTGGGGCCTTGGAGTGAGGGGGAGCATTGACTTCAGGTTGGGCCATGAGAAGAGTAGTGTACTGTGCACAGATCGCAGTGATCGCGACCGCACCAGCAAAAAGCCTCTTACGCCGCTCTAGGGTTAGATGAGGGTATACATCCATTGATAATATGTACAGTAGGAGAGAAGCAAGGTTCGAGCTCCGACATCTCGGAACGATGCCGGTGAACATTTTCGCAAACATGCCAAAGCAAATATTGAAAAATATCGAAAATATCGAGTTGCCGAACTAGCTCTTATCAATGGGAATCATTTGTAGCATGACCTGTGCGTGACTAATGATGTTTGATGTACGCTATGATCCATTTATTATATTTCAAGGGAATGGTTTGCAGGGATTCCAGACGCCTATCGCCGATGACAGCTTCATTGTCGATAGCGTGGGTGCCTACGGGTCGATGCACTCAGAGCGGGGACTCACTTATTATGAAGTATCCTTGGGTGGACACATGTCAGTGCACTGCAATCCGCAGGGTTTCGTTGCTGATGTTTTCTGTGCTAGGCTTCCAGAGTTTGCGCCAGTGGTAAGTCGACAGCGCTGTCATGCAGACGCCGTCTGATGCAAAAACGGATAATTTCAGGCCTCCTTCCAGATTATGCAGTACTTGATGGGGTTTAGAGACACTCCTTAGATAGATACTTACCTCCCATATTACATAGTATCGCAGACAAAGTTGAGTTGGACGAGTGCCACCGTCTTGCCAGCCCTGAATCACAGTCAACCCGTGGGATTAAGTGTCCGAGTCATGTTTGCCCCTGACGGTCACCAAAGCTCACGCACTTCGTTCTTGTACCACCTTAGTGTCTGACACATCCCAATAGCACAGTTTTATTATCGTTTTTGTCTGGATAATGCCTGCCACAAGGACAACATCACGCTCAACGAAGCGCGCTGGCACCGACTCGGATAAACACAAGACAATAACCTCAAGTGCTACCATAGTCGCAGAGGAAATGCAGGACCTGGCAGACTGTAAGCGCAGATGACATCCGACTCCACAGCCCATGTCAAATGACTCTCATGGAACTGTCTTCATAGGCAACATTCATTATCCGTCAAGCGAAAATGAACGCAAAACTTACAAGACGCGCGACGGCAAGGCAAGCAGCATGCATTGAGACTGCCCAAGACTATTCCTTAGTCATGATGGTTCTCCCAGCGCGTCACTCCACATCAATGGGCAGTATACGATTTTACCAGAACGATTCCTTGCGGTCGTGTTACGACGTACAAGGACATCTGCGTCGCTCTTGGGCAAGGTTCGCCGCGATCAGGTGCGCATCCACAACGCAATCTTTTCTCTCCTCTCACAATAATCTCGTTTCCTAGTTGGCTCTGCGCTTCGAAACAATCCATTTGCACCATTCGTGCCTTGCCACCGCATCATCGCGTCAAATATGTACATTGGTGGATTCTTCGGCGAGTGGGGTACTGGCGCAAACGCAAGGGATGGACAGAAGAACACTGGGTTACAGTGCAATAGAAAGATGGAGATGCTTGCAAAAGAGGGGGTTACGTTTTCCGTGGAAGGGTATCTTACAGATGATTCTCAGCGTTGGATTGGGAGAGGTTGAAATGGCTTCCTTGGCAGTTTTTTTTTTTTTTTTTTTTTAATTCAGATTTAATGTCCTATGGAGAGAAGTACTCTAAGGAGGACAATACTAGCTAGTCGAGGGGACCCCCAGTGTCCCCTATCGCATCTCTGGGCGCGCGGATGCCCTGGTGTGAGGCGTACCCCCACCAGTCCGCCGTTCCCGCCGGCCGTTTTAGGCGCGCCGCCCTGTGATGATGAGATGATAATGTTGTACATATATGCTGTATGTAGGCTGGCAGATGTGCAATATAAAACACGTACTCGTCCGCTTGCGCGGATTGGTACAGGAGTCTGGTTGGATGTATGGAATAACTAAGTGTTTGGGCCCTGGTTTGAGCAGAGGGCCTCATGTCTTGAGTTCCGTGAGGTGCGATCCAAGAGTAGAGGGTGATACATAAGACTCCATGTGGGCGAGTGGTTGAGGAAGGTGTGTTGATGAGGGGGGAGAGTGATGGCGGTGATGGTATGCTTGATGTGAAGATTACTATAGCTAAGGAGAACGAGTGATTAATCTGTCGGGACGTTGGGCAAAGGTACTACACCTAGTACTGCTTTCATTCGACCAGTAGCATTGATATACGTAACTAGGTGAGGGGTGGCTTCGGGCGTGGATAGGAGGAACTGGATGGACGAGGCGTCACGGCCTAGGGCTGCGGTGAGAAGGTGACGTTCTTTGCGGTAGTGTGGGCATGCGAGGAGATAATGGTGGACCGTTTCATCGGTGTTGGGGCAGTGAGGGCAGGATGGGCTGGCTGATTTCTGAATGCGATGCAGGTGTTTGTTGAGCGGTGCATGTCCTGTGCGTAGGAAGAGGTAGAGGCTGGTGAGGCGTTTCGAGAAGGTGGCAGACAGTTTGACGAATGATTTACGAAGGATATGGGGGTCTATGCGGTTTATATGGTGAAAGCGAGGGGAGGTGCTCCAGAGATGTTTCCATCTCTCTGCGGTGGATTTCACTTGAGATTCGATCAAGGCGGAGATGCTTAGGGGGAGGGTGCGATGGCGGAGGTAACGGGGTAGGAGATGCGTAGGGCTGTCGTTGTGGTGTCCTTCTGATGCTGCTTTAGCATGCTTGTCTGCCTCTTCGTTGCCGTGCATGTTGGAGTGCCCTGGTACCCAACGAAGGGTCACGTTGAATCCATCGTGTTCTCGCGCTGTGCGCTGCATTATTCTGCGAAAGTGATCCGCCAGATAGGAGCCGGGGCGTGAATAGAAACTCTCACCTGCAAGGATTGTCGCTTGGTTATCGACGAGGATGGAGGTAGGGAAGATAAGGTTCGGTTCGGTGGCTATGAGGTGCGCCGCCAGTGTTAGTCCCACTTCTTCCGCCTCAAATACTGTGTGCTCCTCCTCTGACCCTAAGTGAAACCGCAATGTCCTTGGTTGTTGGCCCACTCTGAACAGTATTGCCGCCGCCCCAATTCTCCCTTTGAATCCAGAACCGTCGCTGTATATCTGGATGAGGTCAGTAAGTTGTTCACATTCCTTGATGGCGTCGTCTTTGGTTGCAGCGATGTGAGAGGTCCATGTGTTCCTCGTGGATGGTGGGCGACGAGCTGGGATTAATGTTTCGACGGTGTCAGGGTGTAGACCGAAACGGCGGGTGAGGCGGTGGAGGGATGTGCGATGTGATGCTACATAGCGGCCTGTAGTGATGCCGCAGTCCGGTTCTGAACTTCGGTTCGGACCTGAACCCTCCCGGACCGGACCGTGGGTTCGGTCCTGGGTTCGAAATAGTATAAGGACCGAACTGATTATTAAGTTCAGCGTTCGGCTGCTGCCTGAATACTGTGAACCCGTTCGAACCCGTTCGAACCCGTCTGAACGTGTTCTCATATTCTTTGCATGATCCACCAATATATCTGCTCTGATCTTCTGGCAACCGGCATGTCGATCGATCTCGGGACAATCAATAGCGGATCGGACTTCGCAGCCAAAACACCCAACACATTTCCATTGGCGAGATCTGACTTCCCTGGTAATCTACTCGATGTTCTGGTAAGCCTAATGTTAAACAAATGTTAATCTTTATTCAGACTTCAATGGTCTTTATTTTCAGAACATATTCTCAGGTTTCTCGTTCTGGTACTTCAAGCTTCAACACCAAGTAATTGCATGGCAACAGGATGTTCAAGGTGCGTCATTTTTTTGATCTCTTATCATAAAATTTGGAATAAATGAGCTACTTACTACAGGTTCAATCTTCACCCTCCTTGCTGCACAAATGTCGTGCGCACTTGGATCTGACGGCCAACTCAAGGATGCTAGTGCCATCGATTGGTACAATGATCCTGACGATGACACGCCCATGCTTCCTCCACCTCCACCTCCTGCATCCAATGGCAAGCTAACTGCCTTTGTGTCTCGCTCAGGCCGAGCTGTTAAACCGACAGAAAAAATCCGCGATGCTGGCAACACGACTCCAGCCAAACGAGTGGCTCCAGCGCCTCCCCAAGGACAGCCTGCACCCAAGCGAGTGCAACGTGGGTCCCGTCTGGTCCGTCACCATGATGACGATGACGACGAACCTCCTGCACTAGAGGATTGTTCAGATGATGAAGAAGAGGCCGAAGACAATGACGGGGAGGAAGCTTACGAGCGGACCAAGGTATTTGGAGACAAGGACCGTGAGGATCGCAAGCATAAGAAGAAAGAGGAGCGCAGTGGGGATTTGAAGGTAGTATTTACTCAGGAGAAGGGACGCATCAATCCGCACACCCAAGAACCCGAAGATGGCTGGTGGTGCGAGATATGCAGGTATGTTTTTACTTTTACTTTGAACGTCACACACATAACTAACTTTGTCAATTCAAGAGCCAATGATGTACCCACCAATCAGTGCTTTTTCAAAGGCAGTGTTTCGACTCGCCGCACCCATATCGCTCGAAATGCGAAGTGTCACTTTCCAATATACCGCGACCGCTGCAAAGAACGAGGTATCAAGATGCATGATCGGGCGATACCTCCTAACTGCAAAGCAACCGACGACTTGCAGAAAACGTTAGATGCCTCCCTCACGCCTAAAATTCCTGAATTCACCAAGACCGGTCTAATGGATTACATTGTTGAGCTTATCGTGTCTGAGGACGAGGTGAGTGTTTTTTTTTGTAATCGTGACTTAGGATGTTCATGCCATAGATAGGCATTCCAACTCGTTGACAAGGGACCCTTTCGCCGGCTCCTTCAATACCTCCGGCCTTCCCTTTCAGACAGGGATATTCCTCACCACACCAAAACTCGAGATGAAATTCTTGAACGGGCGCAGCTTGCCGTTCAACGTGTCAAGGAGAAACTTAAGCAAGTTGATAGCAAGATTTCGATCACGTTTGACTCATGGACCTCTGAACCTGGGGTACCTTTTCTCTCCGTCACCGCGCATTATATTGACTCCCCAGCTGGGAAACCTCATGAGTGGGAGTTGAAGACAGAGCAGCTTGCATTCACCATCATCAACGGCAATCACAGTGGGAGCAACATTGGACGAATCCTGATTGAAACTATCAATAACTATGGCATCCGCACTAAGGTTGGATGGTTTACAGCTGACAATGCTACCAACAACGACACAGCAATTCAGACCGTCGCGCTTGCTATCGACCCTTCCGGCAAGAAATGGATTGCTGGGGAACACCGTGTGCGGTAAGTGAACTATTTAATATCGTGATTTATATATATTGATGTCTACTATTCAGCTGTATGGAGCACGCCTTGCACTTAGCTGTGAAACACTTTGTCGAGGAGGTCGCACCCACACCAGCAAGCGTGCTCCTCAAGAACATGGCCGATGAAGATGACGATGATGAAACGACTGATTTCGAGGTTGCCGACACCGCAGGAAAAGCCCTCGCACTTGTTACGCAGATTCGGAAATCTCCCCAAGCACGCACTTTTTTTCAACAGTGTTGTGTCGAGGTCAATGAGCCGAAGCTTGAGCTTTTGAAATGGATTCGCACGCGATGGGCCTCACTCTTTGGTATGTTGGAGCGCACCCTTAAGCTACGCAAAGTAAGTTGGTTTCTATCCCTATGCCCAATACTAACTCAATTTGATCTGCCGCAGGGGGTGAATAGATTCATACAACTGGCGGATGACAGTGACGAAGTCCCAAACTTGCAGGGCAAGTCATATGGAGCATTCAAGCTTTCAGCCGAAGAATGGAAGAAGTTGGAATTGATGCACGACGTGCTTCAGGTATGTGCGAGTGTCCAGTCGAGTCTCAAATGTTGTATTAACCTACTGTATAACCAGGAACCTGCCAATGCACAACAATCGTTTTCGGCGACTCGTGAACCTACTGTATGGCGCGCAATTCCAGTCCTCGAGTATCTCCAACAAACTTGGCAAAACATGGCTAGTTCTTCGAAGTTTGACGACTTTTCATCCGCAATCAACTCTGGCCTCGACAATATTCGCAAATGGTACCACAAGATTGACGAAACTGATGTTTATTTTGTTTGCCTCGGTATGTGTTTTATTTACTATGATGCCCTATCTAATGCACAATGTAGCGCTTGATCCTAACTATAAGGTGGCATATGCGAAGGGTAAATGGGAGCCTCACGACTTCGACGAGGGCATGAGAAGCTTGCGGAAGGTTTTTGACAAATATTATCATCACAACTCCTCGCCCGCTGCTGCAGAGCCGTCTATTGCAGCTCCTGCCTCGCTTGCTCGCCATGGGTCATACGGCCATAGCTGGATGCGCGATGCTGTCAAAACTCGTGTCGCAAATGACACCGCAAATCGAAGACCTCGCCAGGAGCTTGACGACTACCTTGCTGCCCCATTAGAGGATGTTGAGAATATAGTGGCGTGGTGGGGTGTGAGTTTTTTCGCATCGCATTTCCTTGCAAGTTGACTCATTATGCCTTTAGCACCATTCCGTTCAATATCCCACCATCTCACGCATTGCAAAGGATTACCTCGCTATTCAAGGCTCTGCCGTTGCATCTGAACGAGCCTTTTCGAGTGGCGGCATCACTGGGACTGCGCGCCGTAATCGTTTGTTGCCAACAACATTCGAGGCCCTTCAGTTATTGAAGAGTGGGTACCGTCAAGGCCACATTTCTGCAACGGTTCAAGCTGAGTTTGCTGCTGCTCACGAACACTATGCCATGGACGAAATTTAGCTACTCATTTACGGTTCATGTATTTCTTGCAATTTTTGTCAAATTATATGTAGCGTTCGAGCGTTCGAACGCGTTCTGAACTTGAACCGAACGCTTGTGAACGCGTTCATAAGGGTCCGGTCCAGCGTTCGCCCTCCTTGCCTGAACGCGACCGATGGTCCAGTTCGGCGTTCGCATTTAGAGGCCTAAGAACCGAACCGAACCGGACTTCGGCACCACTAGCGGCCTGCAGCCTTGCGTATTGGGATGAAGAGAGGGTGAGAGCTTGGGTGAGCCGTGAGACGAACGATGGAGCGGAAGCATGCGTTTTGGAGGAGGAGGGTGGTGGGGAGGAGATGTGCGTGAGCTTCAAGTGTGTCTGTGGCAGTGGTCCTCAAAGCTCCGGTTATGGCTATGGCTGCCAGGCGCTGAATTGACGTTAGGCGCTTTGCAACACCAATGGAACCGCGTTGCAGGGTATTAGAACCTGTGTGGAATACTGGGGAAAACCAAAGGTCAGCAGCATATAACATCTTAGGGACCGCCACTGCTAGGTACAGTTGACGCATAAGGCGCATGGGTAAGCCTTTGGCCGATGCAGATAGGCGACGTAGTTGCATAACATAAGATAGGCCACGCGCTATTGCGTTGTCGACTTGTGCCTTCCAGCGAAGTTCCTGGTCGAGGATGACACCCAGGAATCTGTGAGTCTGAACTGGACGAATAACGGCCCCTTGGATGTGCATATTAGGGCGAGGTTTGAGTCTGTTCATAGAAAAATCCATTAGCGCGAATTTGTTAGTTTCAAAACGAGAATTATGAGCTCTGGACCAATCATAGCCTCCCCCTGGGCGTTCTAACATATCCGCTAGGATAGCGTGGGTCTCCGTGAATGTGTTACCTATTGCGATGAAGGCCGTATCGTCAACGAAGGCCAGTGTGAGTTCCTTCAGTGCTCGACGATTGCCTCGAGGTGTCGCGACGTCCACAAGGCCGGAGCTGTATATGATGTAGAGGATCATAGACAATGGGTCACCCTGACCGATTCCATTAGTGACTGGGAACCAGTCCGAGGTGAATCCATCGAATTTGAGCTGAGTTTGTCGATGCGTTAGTAACCGTTCAGTGAATTGGACTATCTCACGAGGTATGCGTCTCATCCGCATGTTATGGATCAACCGGGTGGTCACCGCGTTCGGGAACGCGCCTTCTATGTCGAGGAAGAGTACAGAGGCTACTTTGTGCGAGCGCCACGCATTTTTGACAGTCTCCTCCAGGAGATGGAGCGAGTTCCTTGGCAGTTGTGTACTATGATGCCACCGGAGTATGCTACTGTTAGGTATCGCCGGTTCACCATCGACGTCCGCCAAAACAATATAAATGAATAATTGGCTGTAGAGGTTCGACGAGCCTGTGTTTCTGATATGTATTACTTATATCATCTTTCTGGTCTGCGTGTTGGATGCAATCTAGGACGAAAGACTCAATCCATCATTTCACAGTACCTCAACTGAATATATGCTCAATAACACAACAAGTATTCATATCAAAGTTCAACTTAGGATGTCCGCAATTATACAATGCTGAAGGCGAGCCGTTACGTTGCTTATGAGTTCATGAGGCTAAACATTATTTAGTAGCCTCGGCCAGCCTGGAGAGCAACCAGATGAGCAGTGCATGACAGAATGATGTTCAAGAGAAAACTCACTCCGCGTGAGGGTCTGCCGCTGTTTCCTTGCGTACTTCCCTGTGCATGCCCCGCGATACTGTTTCCACGCCCTCGTCCTCGCCCTCGACCATTGAGCCCGCGCCCTCGACCATTGCCTGTCAACATCGATGTCGACTGGTTCGAGGAGCAATGGTTCAAAGACTGTGTCTGCATGGGAGGACCTTGTCAATACGCAACGATTAGCAACGAAAAAGCAGCTATAAACAAACAAAATACGCACGGGGCGGTACAGGCGGAGGCGAGCGTTGGGTTCCCCATTCAGGCGGGGAATAAGGCCGTGAAGAGTGGGAACCACCAGGATGAAGTTGTGTTGGCGGAATTTGGCGTTGGCAATAATCTTGCACGAGTGAATTTGGTACGGGGTGGGGATGTGCTGGCCTGTTCGTTGCTATGGAAGATGCACCAGAATTTGAAGTTGTGCGCGAATGTTCGACACGGGGAAGAGGGGCGGGATCGTGCGGGTGCACGTTGGGATCAGGCCCATGGTATCCAGGTCCACCTATACCGAAAGGCTCCCTCTGAGGTGTGAGTGAGGGGAGGGAATCGAGGGGTGAAACACGGGGATAACTCGGAATATTGTGTTGTTGAACAGGGTGTTGCGGCCATGATGAGACGGGTGTCGCTGAAGCCGGGAGCGGAGAGATAGGTGCGGCGCTTGGGGTCACCTCCACGGAAGGCATTTGGATGACTGAACGACTTAGAGAGGAAAACCCTGACGCATGCTGCGGAAGGTGTGACAATGTCTGTCGAGTGAGATCGCCAGCCAGATAGGCCACAGCAGCAGATGTTGGAACAGGGGAAGAACCCTGAGACGATGGCCTGGCAATGGTATACGAAGAGCTTGGTTGCTGATAGGACTGTGGGGTACGCTTATCCAAACCGGGCGGACATTCAGGCCTGGTTGACATCGGAGGAGATGGCGGTGGCACAGATGAGTGTGATGAACGACCGAGGACAGGATTGGTAGCCTCAGGAGGGACTAGTCCGGTATTCTGTACACTGCTTGTTTGAGGACTCTGCATCTCATCTTCCAGCATATACGGCGGAGGTGCCTCGTCTACCACCGCACCGTCCTCTTGTGCAGCCCAATCATGGTATGCTCTTTGAGCCTCGTTCAATTGCTCCGTTTCTTCCTTTGCAGGTGTCGTTTCCTCATATCTGGGACGAGTGGCCCAATAATCCTGTAACTCCTTGACGGGAAATGACTCATGTAACATATGGTCACCGCGTAGGGATTCAGCAGCGAAACCAGCTATGCGCATATACCAGTCTGACGGAAGCGAGTGGCCATCGGCGTCGAGCGCTAAAAAATTGAATTGTGAATGAACCGGGAGTTGCTTTGAAGAAGAGACTACGGGCATGAATGCCGTGCCTTCATCATATTCGTCCCACATGGCACCGTAGATTATGCGCACCCCTGCGTGTCGGGCGGCGTAGATTTGTTTCCAAAGAAAGTGGCCCCCGTTGCGCTTTATTCCATTGAGCCCCCATTGCCCGCGAGAGAGATTGTAGCCCTGTCAAACAGAAATAATAAATATAACGATAATAGAACGTGTCACTGGACCTACGCTGCCTCCAGGGAGTACTACGGGTATATAATCTACTCTTTTGCCCCCTTCGTCTCCTCTTCGCTTTAGGAAATCAAAGTCCTGCTTGACTTTCTCATTCCCCCAGCGTTCCGCTTCCTCTTCGTTCCCGTAACGCCCTACAGTCCAGGGACTTAGCGCGTCAAATTCTTCTGTCCAAACCCGCAAGAATTCGGGGTCTGGATCACTATCAGATGTTGATGTGCGCCAATGTCCAGGTACGCCGGCCATAAGATAAACACCACCTGGTGTGGATGAACGAAAAAAATTGACAATAGATCTGACAACCTGTGGAGAGTGATTTCTGTGATTGAATCCAAAACCTGGGTTGCGGATGAGCCAAACGACCATAATCATACTTTATGCGAGCATACCCCACAGAGCGATGACCGGCTTGCCTTTCTCCCGAAGGTAATTCGGGCTGTCTAGGACATACTTGTCACGTATCAGATGCGTCCAATCTTGCTCGAGAACCCGTTGGATCTTGTCTGGATGAACACCCGAGACATCATACCTAAAAATGCGCAGTCAATACCGACCAGACTGAGTTGATGAGTATGCGCACATTATGGCAAAGACCCTTCCCTCTGCTTCAGCAGCCTCTCTGACACGATCGCCCACCTCATCCCTGATCTTCCTGATTGCTGCGGAGCCTGCCTCCAGGTCACATTGACCTGCGAACCGTTGCAAAAACGCGCCATCGACGCCATGTAACGCCATCCAGTGAAAGTGGCGCCTCACCGTCTTTGAGTTTCGCGAAGAGAAGAGAAATACGGGGTCTCCATCTGCATTTTGGAGATCCGGAGCGGGAAACAGCTCGGATGGGGAGTATTCGGATACATCTGGCCATAGATCTGTATTGGGGCGTCCACCATCTGAGATCGGTTTATCGAACCAGTGCATCCATCCATGGTGGTTAGGATCCATGGGTTCGCCGTCTCCGTTGCATGTGAACCTGCAAAAGTAGTGTTCAACGCGACACTCTATCATCCATCCGCAAGTTTAGCTACAGAGGCACTTATTGGCCCTTGTACTTGCATCTCGGTCATGATTGACTGTTGAACGCACCATCCTTGATATCCGACTAGAAATTTATCTTGTATTGTCTTTGGATTTGCTCTGTGGTGAGGGTAATAAGTAACATCGCTATTGTTCGAGTCAATCGGCGGGAGTAGTAAGGTTGAGCCTACCTCTTGAGGATTCGTCCTTCTAGCTCTTGCCCTGACATGGTAAGGAAAAAAAGATCACTGAGTGGTACTAAGAACTGCGGAGGGGGTAATGTTAATGCTACTGCTTTATATATATATGTAAATTGCTACAAGGAGACTATTCGGAAGATGGTTATCGATTTATCCTTTCCTGTACATCCTGTTCAGTCTGTTGTTCGGTATTCAAATGCGGTGGCACAGCACAAAAACACGCACCGCAGAGAAAGGCACCCACGGCCCTTCCAGTCCACCTCCAGTCAAATGTCGGAGCTCATTTCAAGTACCACACGCTTGCTAGAATTTAAAGGTCATGAAACAAAAGTACCAGCAGTCGCAGTTTCCCCCGATGGTCGACGAATGGTTACGGGCTCGTACGACAAGACCCTTCGGTTGTGGGACTTGAACACAGGTGTTGTGTTGAAGAAGATGGAGGGGCATCGCAAGGCGGTGTTGACAACAGCGTTATCACGAGATGGACAATTCATCGCAAGCAGTGATGACGAAGGAGTGCTCATCGCTTGGAACGGAGAAACTGGTGAATCCCTTGCCCAACCCATGAAAGCCCACTTCCGTCCACTCAGCTCTTTGGACTTTTCTCCCGATGGATCAATACTGGCAAGTGGTTCATGGGACTTTACGACGAAGTTCTGGAGCACAAAAACCTGGGAGCAGCAAGGAAGTGCAATCGAGGTCGATGGTAGTTATATCCACTGCATTCGCTATTCACCGTCTGGCGAACTTCTTGCCATCGCAACATCGGACAAGATCACAATTTATAATTTAAGCACGAGGGAATGTCACATCCTTCAAGGCTCACAGGAGATGGAACTACTTACTCACGTGGACGCCCGATGGCACGCGTACAAGCTGAATTTGCCTGGTGGCATCATAAAGTTGCGAAGGTTCTGCGAAATCGTTCGTAATGCAGGTTACCGCTGGGCATGGAGCGATACATGCTGCATCGATAAGGGCAGTAACGTCGAGCTGCAACAATCGCTCAACTCTATGTTCGTCTGGTATCAACACTCAGCGCTTACGATTGTCTATCTTTCGGATGTTCTGCCTTCATCCAAGCCTGGCGCTCTAGGGATGAGCGAGTGGAACAGACGAGGATGGACCTTTCAAGAATTCCTTGCTTCCAAAGTCGTTATCTTCTATCAGAAGGATTGGACCCCATATCTCAATGATCGCTCTCCAAACCATAAAAAGTCGACTGCGATAATGAAGGAGTTGGAGGTCGCGACTGGCATTGATCGACAGGCCCTCATCGACTTCTCCCCAGGGATGAGCGGTGCACGAGAGAGACTTCAATGGGCTTCAAACCGTGTTACAACGGTTCAGGAAGACATCGCATACTCGTTGTTTGGCGTCTTCGACGTCCGTTTGCCTGTGGATTATGGCGAGAAGAAGGCAAACGCGCTCGGGCGTCTCCTGCAGGAGATTGTTGCTCGATCGGGCGACATCACTGCCCTCTATTGGGTGGGACAATCATCCGAGTTCAATAGTTGTCTTCCTCCAGACATTACCTCATATGCCGCCCCGCCACGCTCCCTGCCATCTTTATCTGAAGATGACATCCAGACAGAGGTCTCTTCGCTGCAAAGAAATACTGTGGCTGTGAATTTGGCATCGAAACTCTATGCCCTGCTGCAGAGCATGAGTGCTCCTCGCTTCGCAAACCGCAGACTGCACCTGCCCTGCATTTCATTTCGTGTCACGGAGATCAGACAGAAGCGTGGTCCAGCCCAGGCGACTCATTTCATATACGGAGTTAAAGCAGATGGGCTTCAAGACTTGCTGATCACTACAGGCGAGACGCTCATTCAGTTCTCGCGGGCAAGGCCCACTCGACAAACATTCTTCCTTGTCCGTCCATGGGATCGCTGTCTCCTCGAGCGGCTTGACTTTGCAGACGATGTGGGCAGTGCCGGGGATTTGTCCGAGCACGGATCTCAGTCAGACGGCTCTGAGGAGTTCCCTGATGGTCCGCCTGTAGAAGAGGAGCGTCACTTACGAGCGTTGCGAATGATGGTTCACCTCGGCCAGCCTTTTGGCGCATTTTTGCTAGCGCAGCAGCGCGTGGGAGAGTACAAGAGAATCGCGTCGGACTATAATATCATTGCACAAGTCAAAAACATGGCTTCTGTTGATAGCATGGACGTCAGTTCCATAGAGATACTATAGCTGTATTCAAAGACCAGGCGTCTCCGAGAGGCACTCATCTGAGCCTGACTTATGGTGAACACAAATCAGGCGCATCGATCACTGGTGCCGGACGCAACCTCTCTATTACAGCTTTGTATACGATAGCCATGTGGATGTTTGGTGGACAGATAAAATTAGTGGGAGAGGATGATGTGTAATACTGTATTAGTACACTTGCAAGACGGCGAGAGGGACGTCACTGAGTGGAAAAGATAGACTTGGAGACACAAATTCGGGTGAGAAGGCCAAAGCCTAAGTGAGGTATTTCACCACGAAAGCTTCGCTTTCGTGGTGTCACTGGTGTGGTAGGGAAGGTCGTGCTTTACCGGACCATGTCTGCAAAGCGTTCTGAGTCCGGGGTTTGGAGTTGAAAAAGCGAAAAGGTGGGATGCAGGGGACAGACCCTCTGAGCGCGGGATCGGACCACGAAGAAACAAGACTAAACCAAAAGCACGCTGGTAAGATCAAGAGAGCCTTAGAGAGGTGGGTGGGTGACTAAAATCGTGGCTGAGGGAACGATGCAAAGAGAATAATCTTGAGGCCGCGCGAAAACACGAAGATCTATATGCAAGTGTCAGATATGTAAAACGAGCACGGTTAAACGATTTCATTGTCCCATGTGCCTGTATGTTTGGCGCTGTTAGGATCAGAAGGTTTGCATCATGTGACCGACGCGTCCAACTTGAAGCGCGTCTTGGACGCGTCGAGCGATTTTAAGTTTATCCGCTGAGTACATATATCCAAATTACTCCGCGTCTATCGACATGTTATTCTGAACTTTGATAAGGCACTGACTGCTATGCCATATAACTCTCAGAGAAGAAATCGATAGAAATTTTAATCAGCTCCGGCTGTATGTGCTTCCCAACTTCGTGCGATCCTGAGTTGTGTCATATAGATCCCTCATGAGCTCGACTGTCCAGCATAACTTCGATGACACCTTACACCTCCTACCCTACCCATTTCCATATTTGGAAAATTCATCCCTGTGTCAGCCGCCATGCTGGGTATATATATACTCACTCATTCCCGCTTCACTCCTTCATCCGCTCTTTCAAACACTCTTTCATCTTCAAAACTTCTTCCTCTGTGCTAATTCGTCATATCGTAGTCTTGGACGTTCAAGCTTTCAAGCAAGGTATGTGGCGTGCGACTCCCACTTGGGAAAGTTGGCATACTACGGCCCCCACCATCCCTTCCACCACTAGCACGCCTAAAAATTTATTCGCCGGACGATGTATGGTACGTTTCTTCCTTATAGTGTATGCATATGTGCCAGGTCACTAACATTCACCTAATCGCCCTCAGGTCCAACCGCAAGCTTCGACTACAACCCAAATGTATGTCTGTTTCTTGCCACATTCTTACCCGCGTACTAAGCGACTGCTACCGTTTAGGAGTTGGAGGCAAGCCCCAACCGTGCATCAAGATTTACAATTCAAGGGCATGAAGAGAGAATATACTACAGCTGCTGCCCTTCACGGACGTCGCTCGCGACGTGGACGGTGCAGGCACAGGACCTGGGTCCTCTTGACCCTCTTCAAGCGCGTCTGCTGTCCACATTCGCCGGGGCTCTCAAGTGTCTGACTTCTCTCCGCCCTGTGCCTCCTCAGCATCTCCCCGGTCGGTTGTACTGGCCCGCCCCATGGTCTAGGCACCCCGGTCCACATCAACTCTCGCGGCTCCTAGGTTCGAGAGCGAGATGAGAGGGTATGTTCCACTTTCATCTTCTGACCCGCCGCTAACATCGTGTCCTCTTTCAGGGCATCAGTGGTCGCTGTCATCCAGGTCGGGACCTAGTGGTGGCTCGGGCGTGGAACGTTGGTCCTGTCTTGCAGGTGTCGCTAGCTTCCATCCCGTTCGCTCCTCAGTGCCCGTTGGGTCCGAGGTGGTATCGTCGCATTTAGTCTGCCTCCTCGGCGCCAAGAGGCTCAAAAAGCCGAGGTCGTCAGCGCGAGTAAGTCCACCCCGGTTTGATAAAACAAACTTGATACATCGACAAAACACATTCTGGACAAGAGGAGAAAGGACTATCGCGACCCAGGTTATGGGGAGACGCGTGACAGCGTATTCCTCTGGTTTTCACAGCAGGACTGAAGCATTCAATAGATACGTGTTCACCAAATCAGTGAGGTACAATTGTCGTTTGTTGATCGTCGTTTTTGCTTGTTTTCACTATTGATATTGAAACCGGACACGAGGTCCTGTTTGATCACATTTCACATGTGCACACTTCACATCGAACGACCTAGATCCGTGATCATCGCCGGAACCTAGAACTCGAGTTCGTTGTTGCAGGTACGTAGTCGTAGCGGCAGCAGTATATCGATGGAGTATCTTTCATTTGAATTTGAAGTTTGCCCAGTGGATGTGACTACGAGCCAGTTGAATTCTGGCCAGAAATCCTGGATCGTTCAACTCATCCCACAATCTTCCTATCTCCCTTCCGTCTGTGGTGGGAGTTGCCGCCTTCAATCTGAGGGCGTATACCATCCAGTCTACCAGTTGCAGAGGCTGTGGATCGTATCTTGAATGAGGAGGTCGATGTCATCATCGGTCCGCATATATGCACGTTTCTTGCCAACTTGAAGCCACCCCATGCCCATTAGTCAGACTGTCACAAATTGACAATGGCTTTATGTGGTAACATTACTCGTAGTGTGGCTTCCCTTAAGTCCGCTCCCGGACAATACGTGGTGGCACAGAGAGATATCGACTTATGAGTAGTTTTCCTATTACTTCGATGTCTCTTCCAGCAATATCCGCTGCACGGACATACGTGTTGAACATTTCAGCCGTAAAATATGCGATTTTTCATCAAACTTTGGTACTGGTCAAGATGAGCTTGGTTCGGCATCGGCCAAGGTATGGCACCTTGTGCGGTGACTACGTCCATCACATCTCGCAGAAATAGCTCGAATGACTTTGTATAAAACTCGCGTCTCCATGATACCCTGAGATCCGGAAATATACAATCGCCGAGGGCGATGATTCTACCGCCATGGAGTGGCTGACTTTGAAGGATCAATGTAACTTTACTGCTACGGGCGCGTATTCATATTAGCAACGTTGCCCGGGAAGTTGTCAAAGTAAATTGACACTCGCCGAACACCTTGTGGTGGCATCTCCGGTATGAGAAGATAAAACTCTAGCAAGAGTCTACATGCTTAGGGGATAACACTGTCGAAAGTCACTCCTGCAGGTCACTAAGAGTCAGACGCAAGTACTTTGCTGTACTTCATGATACAGCCTTTCTTTTTTTATACAAAAAGGCTTAGGGCCTCATTCGACGTATTGAGCAGTGGGGGCATTAATGTTCTGGTAACCAGGCGTTCGAAGTACGAATTACATCATCGTGGAGCCAGAATATTACCTCGAGTTTATGGTTCTCGTCGGGCGTAACAGAAAGTGATGGTGTTATCGCATCTTACCACAAATAGAAACAGGAGAAGATTCCTGAATGTAGAGTCACGTCCCGCCTTTGAAGTGGTGGCCTAGTCTTTACACGATCCTAGAGGGTAGACAACGAAGCTCTGCCGCGGACAATGTATAGATAGGATCATATAGATATGAAAGTCCTCGACTAGGCTTCGTTGCAGAAGTTGGGACTGTGGTTCTTCTGGAGCGTCTCCTCTTTGAGCATCAATCGGACAGCCTGGCCACTGGGCTGTAGTGGTCATTTCCCCTCATGGAAGTCTATAAGAAAACGTAGCGTGAGATGAAGCATGGGCTTTTATTTCAAAATCACACTTCACCGAGGCTGGCTACGTCAAAAGTTCATCCGAATTGAAATGAACGCGTTCACGCGATAAGACGCTGGCCGTTTTATTCAAATGGCACTCGTTCGAACAAGGGGCTAATCAAATGTTCGTCCGTGTCTTTTTGTTTTCTGCCATCTTGCTCCTCTGTTTGCAAGCCAGTGTTAACGCGTCGAGTCATTCGACTGACTGTGGTTCAGGTACAATTCGCTGCTGCCAGGAGGTGAGAGAAATTAATAAATGGCGGAATACATTTGTGCTTACCTGCATTGTAAAGGATCCATCTCAACCGGGCAATGTAAACGATGAGGAGTGTCAAAGCTACGCAGAAACTTGTGCAAGTGGCTACCTAGCAGCTTGCTGCTACACCGTTCCCGACTTGGT
Source organism: Suillus fuscotomentosus (assembly GCF_016647785.1). NCBI lineage: Eukaryota > Fungi > Basidiomycota > Agaricomycetes > Boletales > Suillaceae > Suillus > Suillus fuscotomentosus. The sequence continues at coordinate 10,870 of NW_024539687.1, read as the reverse complement.
AAGTGCCGCGATTCAATTCAACAGCGCAGTCGATCTGAGTTGGTTGGCGACAGTACTATTACTACTGCGAGCAGTGTCAGTCAGGTTGAGGGGGGTTGCTGGGTTCGTCAAGCACGTTACATTGGCAGTTAGAGGGCATCCGTCACCCTGAATTTTAGACTAGACTGAACTTACTGAATGTCATGAATGCGTAATCACACGCTTGTACCAATAATATCTTGTACCTTTTTGACTTTCATTTGGTGCAGGATGCACATCAGAGCCCTCAAACAGCACGAAGCACAACTCACATATATAAAGCCTCGACATATTTGTCACAGGGACAACCAGTCTGTTCCTATGAAATGAAATTGTGTCAAGTCAAGTGCGGCACTTCTAGTAGGATGTGCCCGGAAACAAGGGGAAAACGAAAATGGGCTCTTGTTACATTCCATCGACTGGTACTTACATAACAGGCGTCGATCCAAATAATAGTGGAAGACACGACAACGATAATGCAATTGAAATGCGAAGTAAAGGCTCCCTGCAAGATAACGGAATTGACCGTGCATTGTCTCCTTGATACGGACAACCTTAAACCCATCGATCAATAAGTTGCCTTATAAGTAACCATGTCCCAACATGTGTATTACTTACGTTGCATTAGCTACGGCACTGTAGCAGGATTTGTCCAATAACACCAGTTCGCCGTTGGGCTGAGTTGTAATACCATATATTTTTGTGACCGTTTTTCATCGGCCTGGCTCAGCCCCCCGTTATCGGGCTGCGCTCTAAAAAAGTGACAATGATACCGGAGGAGATCTATCACTGCCAATGGTGTCAGCCAAACATTGCAAATAACTACACTCGCAGAAAGGGTGGTGGTGCGGTGGCAGACGATCGTATCACATACCTAGAAATTTACTTCACCAGAAGACGATCTCACTCCAACTGGATATGTTGTGGCCTGCCAAGGCCTAGAAAGGTCCTCCTTGGAGGGTACGGTCCATTTTTATCCTCTGGACTGCCACTGACACCGCGTCATCTTCAGGGTCAGGACTAGGTGTCGCTAACGTCCCGTATCGTTCACCCCTCAGTGTCACCGCATCCAGGCGTGGCCTCGTCAAGAATCAGTCAGCTTCCTCGGGGCTATGACCGAAGTCGTGTGTACGAGCAAGCCTACACCGATCTAACTCCCAAGAAATGACGCATGCTGGATAAGAGGAGATAAGGATCCATTGTTGGGACCTAGCCACGGAGAAAGGTGAGAACTTCCATTTACTGACACTCATCTCGAGACTGCAGTGGTATCAAACTCGAGACGCAATGGGGCGTCATTCATGAGCTTTTGGTGTACGCTATCACCACATGGAATCTCGATGGATTGATCCGACACATGACGCGGACGATTGTTTCCACAGATGGACCAGTACTGGAATAGCAGATTCAAGTTGTTTGTTTTCGGCAGGGTACTAGTGTACAATTGTCGCTTGTTGATCGTTGTTTTCACCTGTTTTCACTAAATCCGGAATTGACGACCATCCTTCTTCCATTTGCTCTGCATAGTACGGAGGCACACAGTCAACGCATAGGCCTAATTATTACGCCGGAATTTGTCCAGCTATAGCAACAGTAATGTCTTGTTGCTCTGCTGAGCCTGGGGTTCTGCGAGGTTCTGCTCTCGAACAGAAGTTTTGAATGCCGACTGCCAGCACTACTAATTCAGCCAAACCGGTTGGTAGAACTCGGCTCAGCAATTCCGCCACTTGAGCGCACCCATTCCCTCCTATGGCGATCAGCCTCGTATACACTTGATTTATCTGAATGTTCATTCCAGAAACACGTATTTTAGATACGACTCGCCATTTCCCCCTCACGAACTCTTAGCTTATTGGACCGTGATGCGTCTTCTCAGTGCCGTGTTTGCGACTCTGCTCGCAGTGGCCACCACCAGCGGTCGTTTGATGACTATGCAGGAGGTGAAGGAACACCGACTCGAGGCAGTAAAACGTTGGCAGACTAGTGGCCCTCAGAACGTAAAGAGCGATGGTGTTCAGAATATCACATTCACCAACCCAAAGGCCTCAGGTGACTAAAATGCTACAAGTAAATATCTCATGTCTAATTCGTCCAGAATTTTACGTCGATGGCAAATATCTTCCTCTTGTTGACTTCGACGTTGGTCCTAGCTGGGCAGGTCTTCTGCCCATCAGCAATAGTCCTAATGAGACGCGTCAGGTGTGTACCTGAGTAGTCTATACACGTTCTTCAAGCGTTGACATCAAGGGTATCAGCTCTTTTTTTGGTTTTTCCCTCCCGGCCCCCAAGGGAGTCTTGATGATTTGATCTTTTGGTGCGTCATCAGAAGCGGTGTGCTCTAAGCTCTTCGCTGCTGACCTGACATGTTCCACTTCAAGGACGAATGGTGGACCTGGATGCTCCTCCCTCGCAGGTTTGCTGCAAGAGAATGGGGTAAACCTTTTTGTTGACAACAAAACCGATCCAAAACTGAGATGTTTGAAGCCTTTCAGTTGGTCCTGGGGTCAGGCAAAACCGACGGTGAACCAACACAGCTGGACCAACCTGTCCTCCGTCCTTTGGGTGGAGCAACCTGTCGGTACAGGATTTTCTCAAGGCATCCCGGACGCACAGAATGAGGATGATGTTGCTGCTCAAGTCGTCGGCTTCATGCAGCAGTTCCTTGAAGTCTTTTCGGAACTCAAAGGTAAAAAGCTGTATTTGTCGGGTGAAAGTGTAAGTTCTCAGAGAGCGTGGTAAAACATCGTATTGACCGTATTCAGTATGCTGGAAGATACGTGCCTTGTGAGTCAGCAGTCATCTTCTTTGAACGTAACTCTAAGACAAATGAAGATATCGCAAACTATATCTACGAGAACCCGACTCTGTTAGACCTCTCGTTGCAAGGGATATGGATCAATGATCGTAACTAACATTTTGACTTACTCTGTCTCTTCTCGAGGGCTCATACGTGAAGCTCAGCCTTGATCTCGTGGTATGTAGTGCAACAGGAAATCCCTGCATTGGACTTCGTGAAAAAACACGCTAGTCTCTTCTCTTTTAAGTTTGTCCATTTCATTTGGACCTAGTTCGCAGATCACTCACGAATTGATATCTAGTCAAACGTACATGGACCACCTCGACGAGATGGCTGCGACGTGCAATTACACTGGCTACATGGATAAGTACGTCACATACCCTCCAAAAGGTCTTCTTCCCCTGCCAGGAGACTCTACCAATTTTGCTAAAGGCTGCGGTATCTGGGACGACATTTACGTTAATGCGCTGATGATCAACCCCTCTTTTAATGTCTATCGCATCTGGGACACTGTGAGTCGATGAGGGTATTGATGAATACCATATTAACTTCTTTTCCTCCCAAGTATCCGACTCCATGGGATGTCCTAGGTTTTCTGTAAGCCATTCAACAATTGACTCAATGCAGCGCAGCTGACGCAGATCCAGAGACACGCAGTCTCCAATCTACTTCAACCTAACAGATGTAAAGGAAGTTATCCATGCGCCCGTGGGTACCGAGTGGGTTGAATGCGCTTTGGCCCGTGTCTTCCTCCACGAAGACAGCAGCTTACCCCCTGCACCCACTGTATTACCCAATGTTATCGAGAAGAGCCAGCGGACCGTCATCGTGCACGGACTCGCAGACTTCATGTACATTGCTGATGGGTATGACTTCAATTTTGACCCTAATCTTCGTATATTCTGACGCGATGATTTGATGACTTAGAGACAGAATTGCTATTCAAAAGTAAGTGCGTTCTTGATCGTAGCTGTATCACCTTAATCGATGGGGATCATCTGTAGCATGACCTGTGTGTGACTAGTAATGTTTCATGTACGCCAGGATTCACTCATTATATTCCAAGGGAATGGTTTGCAAGGATTCCAGACGCCTATCGCCGACGACAGCTTCATTGTCGATGGTGTGGGTGCCTATGGGTCGATGCACTCAGAGCGGGGACTCACTTATTATGAAGTAGTCTTGAGTGGACACATGTAAGTTCACTACAATTCGCAGGGTCTCGTTGCTCATGTTTTCTGCACTAGGCTTCCAGGGTTTGCGCCAGTGGTAAGTCTGACAGTGCTATCATGCAGACACCATCTAATGCAGAGATGGATCATTACAGGCCTCCTTCCAGATTATGCAATACCTGATGGGGTTCAGAGACACTCCTTAGATAAATACTTGCTTCCCATATCTACAGTATTTAAGCACGAGATCATAGCGCTGGGATCGGGTGCAATTGTGTCCAACATGTCGTGCTGTGTTGTTGCACGTTGATGGTTTGGTCTTCCTCTTTGCTCTTCTTTCATCTACTACTATGGCGACGTCCGCTTCATTTCACGGAGTTGTCGTTCTTCAAAATAGAAGTCGGTATCAGATTGGCAGAAAGAACTTTTGGCAATACGACGTATTCATTGCTACTCCTGGAGCAGGCTCCTTCCCACCACTGGTGGAGAGGTAAGGGTGGCGTCTATTAGTGCGGGTAGTGAAGGCTTAGTAAACCGGAAACATGCGCAAATCTTTCAAACCCAGCCGAACCTTATCCACCCAACCTCTCCACCAGCGGCTGGCACAAAACGTTTGTAAACAACGTCAGCCACAGTCGGGAAACCCAGAAAGAGACGGCGGAGGTTCAATTTAGTGTAAAAATATATATCGTGAAATATATAGTTTATATGGGTTTGTTCCCAAGAAATTGACCTTTTCTGTCTCATGCCGGCTGAAGCCCCTAGCTTCTCTGCTATCCAAGAGAAGCTCCATAATTGTTTTGGCAAGAGAGCCTGCTTGTGGCAACTCAAAGTCGCAGATGCTTTCCTGCAAAATGACCGTGATATTATCTGCATCGCAGGGACAGGGATGGGTAAAACACTTGCCTTCTGGTCACCATTAGCACTCCGGGACACAGGCATTCTGATTGTCGTGACTCCACTCAACCAACTAGGGCAACAAAGCGTCAGTTTCCTCGAAAAGACTGGTATAAAAAGCATCTCAATCTCTGCTGAGACAGCGAGCATGGCAAATTTCTCTGTAAGTTCAAGAGTATCTGTTATGAGCAATTAATCAATGTGTTCACTGCAGGGAATAGAAGACTTGTGTTACCGTGCAATCATAACCAGCCCAGAACAATTGATGAAGCCAGGCGGAGCATTTGAGAAGCTGTTGCGAAATGTTGATTTCGCCTCAAAGTTAATTGGTATCATCTTTGACGAAGCTCACTGCATTGTGACTTGGGGAGAATTTCGGGCAGAGTACAAGGAATTAGAGCGCTTGCACTACATCTTACCTTGCCAGGTACCTTTCATGGTCACATCAGCAACACTCACATCAGATGCTCTCAGAGACATACGTAGGCTCCTGCACATTCAATCCGAAAATCTCGCCACCATCCATGTATCCACTGATCGTCCAAATATAAGGATCAGAGTTCGCAAAATCAAATACTCCCTTATGTCCTATGCAGATCTCGCGTTCCTCATACCTACCGGTGTAGGGATTCATTTCTGGTTGGGCTTGTAGAGACTGTTTTTACCTTACCTTATGTTGGCACTTTTGTAGCTTACATAATCAAGCAATCTTTTCACCAGTTACCAGTATGAGTCTGAGAGATCAGCAAGTTTTTATGATATTTCCTCTCCTCTGAGCCTTGAGCCTGGTCCAGAAACCCTTTAGGGTCGAATAGCAGCTAGGTTCTGCAAGACCCAACACATTGTTCAGACTCACCATCTGAATTGTTGTACCTTCACCGGCATGATGTTAGATGATCCACCACCACCGAAATTTCTCGTTTTCTTCGACAGCATCCAAGGCGGAATAAGCGCTGCGAAGTACTTACGGGCACGTCTTCCGCCAGATCTACGAGACAAAGTCAAATGGTTCAACTCCGACATGACTACTGAATTTAAGGAGGCCGAAGTTACAAACCTCGTTGTGGGAGATACGTGGGGTCTCTGTACCACAGAGGCATTTGGAATGGTAAGGGACGCAAGCTGAAATCAAAATGTCAAGGAGGTATTGATTAATGTACAGGGAATGGATGTACCGGATGTGGCTTTGGTCGTTCAGTGGCGAGCGTCATGCAAGCTGTCTGCCCTTTGGCAGCGGTTCGGTCGTGCAGCCCGAGATCGCTTGCTGGAAGGGACTGCGTTGCTGTTTGCCGAAAAAGAGTACTTCGACGATGTACGCGATGATAAGCGTAAGCGTCAGGAGCGTAAAAAGAAAGCAACAAGCGCACCTGATAATCAACCACCTGCTAAACGTCGTGTAATTGACAGTTCCACCACTGTTGGTATTGCGCACCCTGAAGAAGGTGATGGAGCTCAGGCTACTAGTAGTGGTTCAACGGCAAACACACCTATAGTTACTGATGCACAGTTGAGGGAATTGATGAGACCACCAGCAAGCAGATTAGAAAGGGTGTCAAGGCAGAAGAAAGAAAAAGAATTGGATCAGGCAATGGACTTGCTAATCAACGCCAATTATCATGGTGTTGGGTGTCGGCGGAAGGTATTTAATATCCAATTTGACAATGGATCAGCGGGTAAGACTTTTTTAACTGGATTAATAATTGCCATAATAATTGTATAGATTCGAGTCACCTTATATGCGACCCATCAGACGAAGAAGGCTGCTCACGTTGTGCCCCAACAAATTCTAAAGTGTGCTGTGACATCCATCACCCTTTAGCATTCTCGTCATTCGATCCTATCGTTGCCTACCAACCACCCAGACTTCCCATGCGCTCTCGACTTGCAAAGTATACCATGGAATCACAGGAGCACAAATTGTGCAAAGCGCTGGAGGATTGGAGAGACCAGAAGACAGTGGAGATATATGGACGTTCACACCTAATTGATCTTGGTCCAACTGTTGTGATGGGTGACATGGTCCTTGATCGGATTGTTGACTGCGCCCATTTTCAGAAGATTAAGGTCGCCAAGGATCTCCGCAAGGAAACACATTGGTCTGTCAATGACGACCTGGCCAAGGAGGTGATCGCTATAATCCACTGCATCATTCCAATCTCACTCTATACAACTGCCCCCCTACAACAATGCCCTCTATCTACCATTGTCCACGCACCAAACAGTAGGCTAGTTGCGTCAAATGGTCCACCAGCCGATGTCAAAAAGGTGCAGAAGTGCAGCGCTTGTGGCCAGACAGGTCATAACAGTAAGTTTTTGTATTACTTCTCCTTATCTCCACTGACTCTACCTGACCAGAATGTGGTCGTGTCTGTCAAATGCATCCATCGCGGATATCTTCCGCAGCAGGGAAGGAGAATGTAAGTAATTCTCAGCGTCTTGCAAAAACGGTAGGTATTGATAATCTCACACAGAGCACATAGAATCATATGTAAGTAATTCTCAGCATCTTGCAAGAAAGGGGAGTTCTCAGCGTCTTGCAGGAAAGGGGAGTTCTGAAAACCTATTGCCGTCTCAGCGTCTTGCAAGAATGGGGAGTATGGGAGTTCTGCAACCGTCTCAGCGTCTTGCAAGAATGGGGAGTATGGCCCGCAGCCATCATATTAATATATATACATCCATCATATATCTTACCTACTGCCAGACTAATTCAACAGCAACATCGTCAACTGATGGACACTCATCCTCACCTTCCCCTCCGTCTTCATTATCGATGCTACTCTTTGCCATCAACTCCTGTCCCTTGGCGAGTATGTCAGGGATACTGTGTTGGCTTTTGTGCCCATTTACTACTTCATTTACAGAGTGTTTTGCCATGTGTCCGCATAGGATTTGGAACATTTTCGACATATTCGCTTCTGCGTGTTTCGTAGTTTGGTGAGCATGCAGGAAGTCATTCTGGAACATTGTATGCAAATTCCGGTATATCTGGATGAGTGGGGATTCCATTATAATCCTCGAAACAGTGTGGTTTGATGATTTTCCTCCATTGACAACCTGCAACTCTTTACTGACTCGCATTTGTAATGATGACGAGGTATGCGCACCTTTGTGAAAAGGTTGTTCAACTCGACGCACCAGTCAACTCCCCAAAATTTTCCTTTCTTCCCGGTTGGATTGACCATGATGTGGTAGCGAACGGCTCGTCTGCCAATCTTTGTAAGTCTTGAGTAGATGAAGATGTTTCAAAACGCTTACTTCAATCCTTCAGGATACACGAAGTGTACTTTGCACAAGAAGTCTGTCATAGTGTTCACGTATTTGTGTTTTCCTGTAGCCTTAAACATGGGGATCCATGTAAAAAGGCAAGTCTCGACCCTTCCAATGTCTCCAGTATTCATCGCATATGACAGCTCCTCGTATAAAAGCATGTACCTGTTCAAGAGGAGTCCATTCTCATGTTGCGCATCTCATTGAGCTGCCGGTATGTGTCGCATGCGCCGAAGTTGGTGACCTGCAATGTAGTTACGAGCGAGGGTGCGTGCCATTGCTTCGATGTTGTCAAAAGTTGGTTTTGATGCTGCGAATTCCTCCAGACTTGTCCACTTTGGGTCACGTTTCGCAACCTCGACTCTCCAACAATCAAGGCGACGACATATACCGTTGTACATGATTAGTTCATGCATACGACGGAACCCCGGCTTGGACCCATAGTGGCCAGTTTCCTTTGGTCGCAAGATACCTATATCTCGCATGAGGCTTGTTTCATCGAGTCACGCTGCACTTGGCTGCAGGAATATCCGCCAGATTGTGTCCGCGGCTGCCATCTTCAAATGGAAAAGGCCGGGGATGAATATAATGTGTTGTAAGCGGTTCCACGGTGTGTTTTCAATTCCTCGACGCTGCTGGGCAGATTGAAGACGTTCCCCTGTCCCAAGGTCACCGTGGAAGAGAACCACGTACTCTGAGATGTCAGGCATGCCAGGATCATCAACAACCACAGGATCTTCAATTCCGCCCTGCTGAAGCAGGTTAACAATGCTTTGTATATTGCCTGTGACGGTAGAATTACTGATATCCATTGCAGATGTAGCAACAATCGGCATTCTGGTGATGGGGATGGCTTCAATGGTCTCGGGTTCATGAAGTTTGTCGCAGAATTGAGAAAAGTATGGAGGGCCATATGAGATGAGGTCCGAGAGAAACTTCCATGAATTAAATCTATCACGGCGGCTAAGACCTGTGTCATCAGGTGTGTCCATGTGAAGAATGAGCAGATCCGCCCATCCCTTCTTTGGTGGTAGCTCTGCTCGAGTATTAAATGGCGACATCTTCCACAACACTTCGGAACACCTAAGGTCTTCCTTGGAGACGTTGTGCTGCAGTGGGAACATCAGACCTGATGTTAGATGCTTGAGAGTTTCCATTGAGTTTTCGATCTTGTGCTCATGGGTTTTCAGGTCTACGTCAAAGTTGTCATAGGCATATGCCGCAAGAAGTGACCGACTGAGTGACCGGAGATGTTGGTGGGTTTGCGCTGCTAACGATTGCGTCCCGGAAAGAATAGCATTTACGGACACTGATATACCCATCCGCTCCAGTGTTTCGATGACTTTTTGTGGTGTGTGCGTTGATTGTAGGAACATCCCGAGTAGACTTTGCAAGGTATTTGAACGCTGATTTGTGCTTCTCATCATAATGCTCAGAACGGTGATTTTTTTCTTGATTACATATAGCAATGTCAGTAATATTGATCTGGAAGGTGGTGAAATAACACACAAGCAAGGTCTTTGCTGCCCGTTGTTTTTGCAATTTGGTTCTCTCAGATTCCGTGTTGTTGGCAAGGCTTGATATCAACGATCCCTCGAGATCTCCTTCCCCAACTTCCTCCCAGTAAGCCTCTTCATCACTATTGCTAGTTTCCATGATGACGTCACCATCATGATCTCTCCCAATTGTTGTATTAGATTGTGTTCTCGCAGACAGCATGCTGTCGAGTAAGTTCCATGTTACTGGCGCATAATTCTCCATGATTATGGCTAACTCGGCCACCCTAAAATCCTCCAGTTGCTTCACTGTAATGTGTGTCACATCGAAATGAGTTCCGCTACCCTTAGCAGTAAGGTTAAGGATCTCCTGTGCGCAGATGTCCTTCGTAATATCGGTAGCCCAATTCAATAGAGTACTTGAAGTTTGTTTTGTAAGAGCATTAACAATTTCACGTCCATTCGAGAGTATATCTTTTACAGCCAGATGAGTGCTATATTTTTCACTCGAGAGAAGCACCAGTATAAATTCTGAAGCTGAAATGCCGACGCGCTGCAGGGTTTCAAGAACATCGTCCACTGGGTCAGATAATGACATATTGATTGATATATATATAAATTCGTTAGCAATACAATATCTAAATTGAACCTCCGCCGTCTCTTTCTGGGTTTCCCGACTGTGGCTGACGTTGTTTACAAACGTTTTGTGCCAGCCGCTGGTGGAGAAGGTTGGGTGGATAAGGTTCGGCTGGGTTTGAAAGATTTGCGCATGTTTCCGGTTTACTAAGCCTTCACTACCCGCACTAATAGACGCCACCCTTACCTCTCCACCAGTGGTGGGAAGGAGCCTGCTCCTGGAGACATTCACGTCAATGTGTTCACATTTGGTACCTGATGTTCACCACTCGCCGAATCATATGCTACAGCCGCGCTTAACGACAACTGGGATGATGTAGGAGTGGATCACATTTATCCCACGGGACGTGGTACGTGGCACCAATACAGTACAGAACAACAAAGTATCATGCAGAAATAAGTAAGCAACATCAGAGTGAGGGAACGAAAACTACTAGAGATACAGCAAATGGAATGATATAGCGAATCGAGTCTAACTATACACCTATGTGGACAAATACAATCTGCTGCTCTAATGGAATCTTCTTGCGCAACGATTCCACAGACTTGTGCAGCGCTACCGCAGCGCATGTGCAGTCCAATCTTTT